>NW_010366170.1:139620-270138 GCF_000414095.1 Morus notabilis
GAAAAAAGTTGGAGACATATCCTAGTTTGAGTGGCAAAACAGATACATTTTAAAGTTCATGGGGCATATTGACACAAGTGACAAAGTTCAAGAGGCATTAATAAGCATTTCTGTTAAAAAAACTTAATATAGTAAACCTTAGGGGATATGTTGACACAAGTTATAAAGTTTGAGAGGCACAACATACACATTTTAAAATTCATGGGATATGTTGACACAAGTGACCAAATTAGGGGAGAATTTATAAAATTTGTCAGAGTTCGTAAGTTTCTAATTCTTTCACATTCTTTAATTTTAAAAACAATTTGATTATTATGAAACGAGTTTGATAATAATGGACATTACCCGAAATGCCAATATCGTAACCGAACATGAGACCGCCGGTTGCAGCCATTAGGCAAGAAATGATGACAACCGGCGTGATCTTCGCCTCATAATCTCGTCCGCCGCTGGTTCCTGCCGCCGAAAATCCCCCTACGGCCATGATTAATTTGATAGCCCTTAACTAACTTACTTTTATTAAATTAACCAAAAATTTCCACACACCCTCTCTTGAGTAGTATATAGGGAATTAGGGGAAAAACAACGGCAAGAAAGAGGAAGAGGTGTATGAGGAGGAGAAAACTAAAATGATGAGTACAAACGGCCGGTTAATTTAGAAATGTATGCATGGAAGTGAACACAAATATATATATATATATATATATATATATGTATATATACACATATATAGGAAATGGGATGAGGACGACAGAGAAAAGGAAATTAAGGATCAGAGTGAATAACGTAGAAAATGGATGGTCGGCAAGGCAATAACCTTACAGACTAGCATATTATAAGGTGAGCTGGCTATAACACATATTAGGGTGTGTGTGTATAAATATATATATATATATATATATATATATCTATATATGTATAGATGAACATGAATTAGAACTCACTGAACTTGACTATATATAGTAACATTACTCCCCTTATCCAGGCGTATTTTGATCAAGAATAGCAATTAATTAGTAAACACCTTGAAATTTGATATATCCAGATTAATTTATCTGTATTTTACATCTCCTTATCTTTTTTTTTTTTCTTTATCTAGTACTTGTCCATATATAGTAGAATTTTGTTACCATTTACAGGGAGTAAACAAAGGAGAATCACTTAAAAACATACAATATTGGTTATTAATTTGTGGATATAAAAAATCCTCCCGAGGAAGAGTTGTATTAACAAAAATTTCAAGTCAAATGGTTTTACTAATTCTCTCTTGTTTTTTTTTCTTTTTCTATTAATTTATTTATTTCTTTTTATATGTTTCACAATGATTAGCAGCAATGCCTGCTTAGCGAAAAGGCATTGTGATTATCTATCCAAAAGAAAAGAAGTATTTGTAACAATATACGTGTTGTGTTTTAAATGATCAAAAGAAATGTTCATCTTAAAACGAATTGTCTTTTCATATAAAGATGTCGTCTTTTGTTTTCAAAATGACAATTGAGTCATTGACAAGAAAATTGCAACGTAAATACGACGTGTCGTTTAGCGTTTGAAATTGAAAGGAAATTGATATGTCGCTAAGTTGATTCTATGTACAACACGACGTGGGGTTAACATAGAGAACAACAAAATCCAAAGTACAAACTACATGTCGTTTACAGTACACAACATGGAGTTATTCTCAAACAACTGGAAACACTAGACCAAAATAGAGTTAAAAGTTTGGGTCACCCGACCCGGAAAGACTAAGGCCCTGTAGCCTAAAGGAATATTCAGGCCGACCCGATTGACCTTAAAAATGAAAAGGTAGATCCAGCCTAATCCAATCTAGTCCTAAAGCCTTACTGGTTTAAGACCGGGCCAGCCCAAAAATAGTTTAAGGCCTAAGGTATTGGCCCATCCCAACCTAAGGATTAGGGTTGCGTCTGCAGATCAATAGTAATGGGTTTAAAACTGACCCGTTTAACTTGGACCAAACTTAAAAGCTCTAGACCGGAATGATATTTCGTTGCCGGCTTATAAATTACCAATAGAAAGGACTAGCAAAAACTACCAATAGAAAGAACATGTCGTTTTACTGCTAAATTTAAGGGATATTAACTGGCCCCCAAAAAATCAATTATTAACTAAGAAGTACAAGTTTAACATATATTTTAATTTTAAAAATACTAAAAGTACATATATATATTATTTTATAAATTCAATATATAACATAAAATTATAAATGAGGCCTTTTATCAATTCATTAAAAGTGTACAATTCATTAGGAAAATGGTTTGGGTAACAAATAACAGGCAAACTAATAAAAGTTGAGCAAAAAGAAAAAACTAATTATCCAAAAAAAAAAAAAGAATGCCAATAATTAGGTTAGTTTCCCGCCACGGAAAGGGATCAAAGTTGAAATAGAATAAAAAATAGATGGAACCCAATGAATAAATAGGAAAAGTGTTGGGGGTTCTTCCACAATTAACCAAAAAAATGAACTCTCACACTCCCAATCGGTAGTAGCCGCCGACGGCCGACACATTAGGACTCCCCGGAAGAACCAACACACCCTCGCTTTTCCCCTTCTGTTTGTTTCTCGGGCAAAAAGAAAGAGAAAAAGTTATATGTGATTGTTTGTGAGAGCTTTTTACTGTAGAAAAACTCGAATTCTAAACTCAAATCAGCGAAGTGAACGGGGATGTAACTCGAGTTACAACTTTATTCGAGTTTATGTTTTTTTAAGTTTAAACTCGAGTTTAAACTTGAGTTCAAACTCGAATTTAGGACTAAAACTCGAGTTCAAGTTTCCCCTTTAACTCAAGTTCAGAAACTCGAACTCAAATTAATGAACAGTATTTTTTCTATTCTTAAAAATGCTATAACTTTTTCGTTTTAATTCTGATTGAGATGATTTTTTTTCTATGTGTTGACAACGAAAAGACGAATAAAACCCGACCCATATACCCTATTAAAATTTTTCATCAACATTGAGTTTTTATTAAAATACTATCTAAATACAATTCAAGTTTTGACTCACTTAAACACAAACTCAAAAAGATTCTTATCTCAAACCATAACTTAAATGTAACAACCAAACACAAACTCAAGTTACAAGTTCAACTCAAGTTATAACTCAAATTCAACTCAAGAATTATACTCAAGTTAAACTCTAAAAGAACAAGCCTTTAGTGAACGTTTGGTTCATAGATTTAAAATCATAATTCAAAACTATTCTCATTTTACGTGTATTTTTTATGAGAGAAAAATATTGTAGAGAATCATGAATCGTGATTTAGAATCAGTAACGAATACAAAAAATAAACGTCCCCTTAATCTTTTCTTGGCATCAAAAGACTTTAGACCCGTTTAATTCACTGATTCGAGTTTTTAATTCGAGTAAGAGGATCTTGAGTCTGTTTAATTTGTTAATTTAAATTTTTAATTTAAATTAAGATGTAATTTTATGTAAAAAAAAATTTATATTAAAAATTAAATTTAATTATTTTTGAAAATTTTTTATTATAATAAAATTTAAAATTTAAATTAATGAATTAAACTTTAGAAAGTGGCTGGCTCCCACAGCTGTTCCGTCCCTCCCCTGATAAAGCTGACCTGACGTTTTTTGCCGTTTTCTTTTTCCTGGTCTTTTTTTTTTATTTTTAATATTTGATGATAGTGATTACTTTGATAGCTTTTCGTTGCGGTCAACAGATTTTAGGAAGTGAGGTTCCTTTTTTTTTTTTTTTTTTTTTAAGTTTTGTACTTTCACTGATAAGAGTTGACGTAATTTTTACTATAATATAGCTTTTTCTTTTACTCTGAAAAAGAAAAGCTTAATGAGGGATGTTTATTTTAAAAATTCCTACTTAAATTATAGTTGTTGGTTTTTTATAATATTTTTTTTTTATAAAAAATTTAAATTTTAAAATATTATGAATCATATTTTTAATTTATGAATCAAACGTTTATTAACTTAATACTATCAAGTTATTTTTAATATAGTCTCACTTTATAGTTTGAGATGTTAAGTAGAAAGTTTTTTTTTGTATAGCTAAACTCATTGAATTTAGAGTGTGTTTGATATAAAGATTCATATCATGAGATTCATTACAGTGTTTTTTTATAAAAAAAATATATTGAGAATAATTTTAAATCATAATTTTAAATTTGTAAAATAACGTTCACTTACTCATTCACAATCGTTTTCGAATGATGCAACGAAGAAGAATTTCATGATATGAATGATGTTGATTTGAGTGAAGACTTGGTATATCATGTCAGGGATGTTCTTACTTCAGTCCCAACGGCAAGCTTTTAATGCGCATGTTTTATTTTATATTTTAACATTTTTCAACTACGAAAGTTTGATACTTTGAGCTGGGTGATCCGGATATCATGATGAAAGTAATTAGGCTTAAAACTTGTTTGGTAGGAGGGAAAAGTGGGAGGAGGAGATTAGTACAAGGGTTTTGGGATTGGTTGTTCACTTGTTTGGTAATTGGTAGGATTGAAAAGAGGAGGTAATGGATTAGGTGAGGGAAATTCTTCAAAGAATCCGATTTTAATCTGTTCTGATATGGACGGATTAGAGGAGAGAATCCTTACTGAATGCCATAAGTGAAAGGTCCTCCTTTACTCTGCATTTTTCTTTCCTAGATTATATACTTTTTCTTTCCTTCCTATTTTCTCTCTCTAGCCAAACACAGCCTTAATTTCAAACTACACTAATGGATTAGTATGAGATTTCCATTTTTTTTTCATGTCCTGAAGTAACAGTTGGATGGTGATATATATTTTTTTAAAACTCTAAGGGATGTAAATTTTTTTTTTTTAAAGTGATGGGACTGAATTCTGTTGGTGCAGGGTGAGACTGATGGATATAATCAGATTGTAGCTGTTTTGCACCACAGGATCTCTCTTTCACCTGATGAGGTTGCCCTTCTTGTGGTGAGTTTTCCATTGATGGTTCAATCAATAATCAGACCTAACTAGTCCAGATTTTCACTTTTTACTTAATAGTCCCTTGTGCCATATTTAAATTTGTCTTTTGTTTATGTTTGGCAGACAAGTTTGAAGGCACTCTCTGGTGCAGTTATGTATATAGATAATGTCCTGCATGAGTCGCTTCTTGCTTCGGTTAGTTGATACTGGATGATCCTCTTTTGCAATTTTTTATCTTTTTCCTTTTGTTTCGCTTGGTTCTTAATATATATATATATATATATATATATGAAACCTAATGTTCTTTAGATATTGGGGATGTATTGTGTTAGGATCCTGGTTGAGTCTTATATTATTAAAGTATGAATTTAGCCTATGAGTTTATAATTATTGAAACCTAATGTTCTTTAGATATTGGGGATGTATTGTGTTAGGATCCTGGTCGAGTCTTATATTATTAAAGTATGAATTTAGCCTATGAGTTTATAATTATTTGGGCATTCTCTCCCTATGAACTAACTTTTGGGGATGAGTTCTACCCAATCGTTATAACAATTAGTATGAGAGTATGCCTCTCCTCAGGCTCACGTTGCGAAAGGGCAACCTGGAAATGCCAGAGTGGGCCATCTAGAGTGGGTCGCCGTGGATGTCGGTGTCAGAAGCGTGGTGATATGTTAGGATCCTAGTTGAGTTTCACATTGTTAAAATATGGACTTAACATGTTAGTTTATAACCATTTGGACACTCTTTTCTTACAAACTAATTTTTTGAGATGAGTTCTACTCAAGGGTTATAACACATTGCTTGAACTAATCATTTCGCTGGTACGTTGTTTTCCTCTCATTGCTGCTAGGTTGGTTGAGTTTTAGAATTACGTTGGCAAGTCCTTCATATCGTTTCGTCTTCAACATATTGCAGGCTGCTTCAAATGGAAAATATATTGATTCATGTTTAGAAATTCTGGTATGCAATTTCACGCCTCCTTATTCATTCATGGCTGCGCTGAATCAGCCACGTGGTATTACAAGAAAAGGACAAGGTCTATCTCGTGTTCATTCAGCTTTGAAAGATATAGCTGATTTGGTACCTCTTTCCCCCATGAGATTATTGCCGATTGTGATTCAGAGAAAGCCACACTACAGTTCTCAAGAAAAAGTGAGTTCATTAGAATGTTAGACTTTGTTTAGCCCACTAATGGTTTGTGGAAAAGGTTTAAGAAGAGTGGTATTTACCAGAATCTTTTATGCCATGAAATTTTTGCATCTCTCCATCAAATTAACTTTGACTAGACAAGTATTCAATTTTTCTTATAGGTTCTTGTGACATATGTGGAAAAGAGGGTGGCATTTTTGGTGAACTTGTCAGAAGCACACTGCTTTCAGGGGTGGTGGATTTGCTGATAGATTTGGATGTAAGAAGATGGAATTTTTCTCTATGATCTAGTAACAAAGTATTTAGACATGGCATTATTTATGAAGAAATTACATATTCTTACAGGTGGAGATTGGGTGGGATGATATTCTACAAGATGACTCTACTAGGGGCATATTTAAGATGGAGCTAGAGCTTATCGAAGAGGCTACGGATGATGAGTTTGAAGATGGTGGGGAGGTGTAGATTTTGACGATCTCGCTTGGGTAATATTTAGTTCTTTCTAAGAAGTCTACGTTTTATATCACCATATGGCCTGTTTTTGAAGGATTTGCTTACCATTGTATCACTAAAGCAGAAATTGCTGATGAATTCGCAAAAGTAGAAAAAAAAACGTTTACGTTTTCTGGTTTTAAAGATTTTTAATACGCCTTTTCTCTTCTTCTTTATTGTTTGTTGTGGTTTTACTCTGCCATTATAAAGTCATGCAAGTTATTTTAAATCATACAGCTTCCTAGAGAACCAAGTCGAAAAAGTTTAGGAGCAAATCAGTTTGCAGAAAAGTTGGATTGCTTGTTGGTACTAACATTTGAGCATCTTGAATCCTGTGAAGTTAGTGGCCGATTAATTCAGGTATCTTTTAATCTTTTCCTCTTTTTTTTTTTTTTTTTTCCTTTTTCCTCCCTTTTTTTCGTTGGGGTGGGGGGTATTTGGCCAATTGGCCTCTTCTTTTTCTTATAGCACGTCTGGTCTACACTTATGTCTGTGATTGGTACTCAATTATTATGGTATTTCAATGTGTTGCCAGCCGTTTGAAACTCTACTTCAATCATTTCAGAAGACAGTTCTGACTGCATATAAGTCGAAAAGTTGCCCAGGTTACAAACATAGATTCACCCAATTTTTAATATTCTAAAACATGCTATTACTTTTTTTGTAGCCATGCCCGTGCTGACATAAGGTTTTGGGTCTTTTTCATTGCAGTTTGTCATGTTCTACGCTTGTTTTCTAGATCCTGAAAAACTGTGGCGCAAGATTTGCTACAGTGCTCACCGATATTTTTGTTTCTAATGTCTACCCCCCGCTTTTAAGGTAATTAATTCTATTGAAAGTCTCTTTGTGATTACCAATCGGTTTTTCCTTCATCAGGACAACCTTCATAGATTGCTTTGCTTGCTGTATTTTTCCTGTCAAAAATCTAGGATCCTCTGTTTCTTTTTCTATTTTGTGTTTGTGTAAAATTTATTTAGAGCAATAAAATATTTTTATGTGAAGAATGCATTGTTGGGTTCACAGTACATGGTTCTGGTTTATTTGAGCGTGCCCGTCTTTTGACATGTACAGACGATTGTGACAAGCGTTGGAGAAGCTGGGATGAGCAAGTAATAAATAGAATTCAAACATTATCCTGTTTATTTTATTGATTTGAGTTTAAAATTCGAATTTTATTATAATAAAAAGCTCTTAGAAACAGTCACATCTAACTTTTTTGCTACAGTAAAAAGCTCTAACATAAATTTACATCTCAATTCGAATTAAAAACTCGAATCAACGAATTAAACGGACCCAGTATATAGATTATGTGTTTTTATTTCTTTGTATTTTTATATGGATGCACTATTTGGGTTAAAGTACATCCCTTGCCTCCCTTTTCTGTGTCTCTTCTTCATTTTCTGCCTTTTATCTTGGAGGTTATGAAATAATCATATCCTGGTCAGAAAAAGTTCAGAGGCTAATCTTCTCTACTAATAAGCTTTGATATGTCAGGCTTGTAAATTTTTTTTTCTTTTTCAATTTTCGTTGGTTTTCATGGTATTCTTTATTTAAAGCTTATGCTCCTTGGTTTGGAAGTACAATTTGGTTCTCTTTCTCTCTATGCATTGCTGTTTCTGATATCGAGTTAATCTATATTTTGCTTATTGCAGGATGAGAGCAGTTGCTTATCTAGCTAGTTATTTGTCTCGGGGCAAGTTTTTGTCAACTTCATTGGTCACCGATTCTCTGCAAAGGTTGTTGCTAAAAGTAGGATTGTGAAAGGAAAGTAGGAATGAATTTATTTTAGACATTGTTTGTTCTGTGAATCTAATGTCAGATTGGAGTGGTGTTTGACTTACTGCAAACCGCGAGATGGTGAAATAGACCCGAAAGTGCACAGAATCTTCTACTCCGGATGTCGAAATTTCTGGAGGAGGAACAACTCTTTAAGAAAATTGTGAATGAATTAATTATGGAAAGGCGCGTGAAGGAGGAAAATGGCCGTTTTTGTCTGAGTTAAATTTGAATATGGTAGTATTCCTTCTTTGGGCTTCATCCACTCTAAAAGAATCATTCAGTTTCACATTCAGCTGCATTATGTGATCTTATGGTGTCATTGATTATCTGGTTTTTGTCTCTACTTATGTCGCAGTCTGCTGATGCCCACTTTTGTACAGGCGATCATGCACGTGCTGTGTTTCCGTATGAGGTCAATGATGGCTGTTCCGCGCCTTAAATCACAGCTTTTGGTTTTGCCATTAGATATAGGCTTAGCTTGGTATTGTTTTTTCCTCTCAAAATCAACATCTGCCTGTAGTAAAAATTAATTTTAGTGTTTAATAAATCTACTTAAAAGTATTTTTTAAAATTTTTTTTAAGAATTTACAGTCAAAATCAGAAGCAGTCTGAAGACAACTTTAACTTTAGATTGTGCAGAAATCAACATAGTATAATTAATGAAATTTTTATAATACTCATAATACCCCTAATAAAATTTATAATTTATAATCTTCACAATTTAAAATTCAGACTCGTAATATAATATAATATAATATAATCGTTATTTTTAATTATTTCAGTTATTATTTTAATAATATTATTATATTTTATATCATAGTTATATAATATGTTATTTAATAATAGTTTTATTATTTTATATTAAATATAATAATAAATATATATTTTTTTTAATTTTATATATTATATTATAGTATAATATAATATAATCGTTATTTTTAATTATTTCAGTTATTATTTTAATAATATTATTATATTTTATATCATAGTTATATAATATGTTATTTAATAATAGTTTTATTATTTTATATTAAATATAATAATAAATATATATTTTTTTTAATTTTATATATTATATTATAGTATAATATAATATAATCGTTATTTTTAATTATTTCAGTTATTATTTTAATAATATTATTATATTTTATATCATAGTTATATAATATGTTATTTAATAATAGTTTTATTATTTTATATTAAATATAATAATAAATATACTTTATATTATAATTATATAATATAATATAATATAATATAATATAATATAATCGTAATTTTTAATTATCCACAGCAATTCAAATTCATAATTTACCAAACATTATTACACTGATTTTAGAACCAACACAGCTATTATAATTATAATTTACTAAACACTTAACTGTTTTTTGTAACAGTTACTTCTTCTTTCAATACAACTAAAAGTAATTTTTACAAAATCTACAACACTACAAAACTAAATCATAATCTTGTCTCATAAGTTGAGCCCCTTGAAGGTAAGAAGCCGATTTCAGCATCGGGATTCCCTCATGTTCGAGTGCGTACTTGATTCATCTTTCGTCTATAATAGGATAAGGATAGAATGCTCCGGGTGCATCACTAGAAAATACATTTTTATAGCTTTGAAAAATTCAATTTATAACATACAGAATTTGGTCACGTTTGAATGGTCATAAACTTGTAAAAGAAATGCATGTTTTTTTGCATGTTGTTGGTACTTTTTCCTTCTAATGTTTGTTCATGCCATTCCAAGTTGTTAGTCCATCTGAAGCTTTACCACATCAGGGTCTCTAATTCTGTTTTTTTTTTTTTCTTTTCTTTTCTTTTCTTTATAGGTTTGTCTGCCTTCTATAGTACAGGAGTTTCTACAACAAGCAAAAACAGCGGGTTTATTCACTACATCCGAGAAATTTAATTTCGACAATTATTTGTGTAAGGTCTAATTTTCACGCATGTGTTACAAAGAGTGTTACAACACTTTTAGCAACACTTATAAGTAACTATTAAATTCTGAGGTGATCAATGGACAGTGAATTGAAAACATGCAGAAACAAAAAGTAATGCATGAGAAAACTAAAGAACACCACAAAATGATATTGCAATTCGGTGTGCACACCTACATCTGCGGGGTCACGCTCAGACAGTGAACAATCCACTAAGATCAAAGGATTACAAACACCAATCGGACTTATACACCCAAAGACTCCCTTTTTGATGTTGTCGCCGATGTGTAGAATCTTCTTAGAGGCATTGTCCAGTGAGCACCGCTCGTCTTTGAAAACTTTCTCTTAAAAATAATACGTCATCCTCCTGAAGAACCACCTTTTTTCTATTTTCTCTCAAAGTAAACAGCTCTTTCTCCATAATATTTTCACACTCAAAAGCACAATCTCACAGACTTTTTCTAAAAAATATATCTCTAAAATATATGTCTCATAATATGGCTTTGAATTGCTTTTAAAACTAGAAAAGACGAAAACTCACTTTTTTCTCTTCAAAGCCATACACCCTCACGTACACACATATGAATATATAGCCAAAGTACACCAATCCGGATTTGCACTTATTTTACAAAGCACATGCAGCATATATTATTTTGACACCAAGATTAATATTATTTATACTGCAAATCAAATATATCCAAGATATCTTTTTAAATCTTTTCAAATTAATTATGTAGCAAATTACTTTTCCATATGTGCACATTTTCTTCACAGATTCTTTCCATACACACCACATCAATTAGCCATCAAAAGTCAACCAAATCAACTCCATAAACTTATTTCTTTTTATTGAAGAAATCATCCCAAATCATCATCCCAAATCCGGTGCAAGTTATTAAGAATGGAGCCTCCATAGTAATTCACAATTTTACTGATTTTATTTTTGAATTTATAACCTTTTACCAACAAATTTGCCAACTAATAGTCCTAACAACCTGGTATCTAAACTTTCAAGAGCTTTTGGTGGGATGGAAAGGCTTGACGTGTTCTTCCCGTTTGACCCTTGTGTGCTAAAGAAACGTGACAGGTTCATAATCTTTTCTTTGGGTTGATTACTTTTAGAATTAAAAACTTTTACTTAAATACCATAGTACATATGAAAACTCTAGCAGTGAGACATGGCAGAAAGTGAGTTCCCAAGAGAGCCTTTCTTTCTAGCAACAAAAGAATAAATTTTTTGAGTTTTAAACATGCAAAAAGTGGTTCTCAAATCTAATCTAAAATTTAAGTTAACGATTTCGTTCGGTTTGATTTGGATTGGATGGTTTTTGCAGTTTGGCTGTTATTTTTTGAACACCCCTAAACTCAAGTGATTATTGACTAACACCTATATCCTTCACGTCCGAGTTTTCATTTGATGAGTCATTGCCTTCTTTTAAAAATATCATCTTTGAGGCTGATTTTTTAATGCATTTGCTATAACAACATTTTTCTTTGGGCAAATATGAAGATTCATCCGGCCAAACTTCATATATTGGTCAATGGTCAAACCTACTTATGACGATGGCAAAGAATGTAGCAGCGATGAAGAAGCTGACGGTGACAATTTCGACTCCGCGTTGAACAGATTGTCCATTACACCCAAATACCAGGTTGGGGGTGCATTGAAAGAGCCCGCTCGAATGCCGACGTTTGTTTTTATATTCGTCCATGATTCTATGACGTTTGTTTTTATATCCGTCTATGATTCTGAATTATGATTCATAGTTTTTTACAGTGTTTTTCTCTCATAAAAAATACACATAAACGAGAATGATTCTGAATCATAATTCTAAATCTATGAATCAAACGTCCACAAGTGATTTCAAATCCCTAAGTTAGTTAATTGTTTCATATGGTAGATTAGAGATAGAATTAGTGAAGATGCTAGGAAATTATGTTGGTCACAATTTTGCTCCAGTTTTGTTTTTCTTTTATTTCTTTTATCCTTGTAATGTAATGGAACTCTATTCTTGCGCATACGTTCCTTAAATTAATCAAAAAGTTATAAGTTTATTGACCAACATATTCCAAACAATTGTCTTCAGGAAACAAAAGACTAGGGACCTAAAAACGTGAAACTGAAAACCAAAATACACTTCTAATTGGAAAATTCTGTCATAGGATACAATAATAATATATATTATTGGTATTACATGTGTTAATTTTTCAAGTATTTATTTAAGGTGTTTCTCTGATGTTTCTTTATGAAAACACTGATATTTTTTGTTTTTTTAACTGTTAAATTTAATTAAAATCATATTAAATTAAAAAAATATGAATAATATAAATTTAACGGTTAAAAATTATGAGTTTTAAAAAATAGTGTAAAAACGTCTCATTTATTTATAATAGAAATACACACCAATAGTATATATACGATTCTAAACGTGTAAATATGCACTCGTAAGTGATACAGTACGATAGAAATCAAACGGCTTAAATAGAATCTCATCGGTAAAGTGTTTTTCGTATCGTCGATAGAGTTTTCCATTTGTATGGGTTCTGAATTCTGACGAGTAATTTCCGTTTTAAGCCAAAAAGGTGGTCATTTCTTGTTATATGAGTCGCATAATTGAAGGGCACATGTTTCAAGGAACACAAAATTATTCTCTAGGCCGTGAGCAGGTACAATTCCCACCGTACCCTTAAAATATTAATATAATATAATATAATTAATAATATTATAAAAATTAGAAAGCAAGGGAGGTATTGATGGACCCCACCAAAAAGTGACTTTTAATTAGCCTTTACAAAACTGTTGGCATTGTGACACTTGTCACCATCCCACATGTCAACGTCACACCCTTCTCAACGAGGAGAAAGGCACATGATCTAAATCTAACATGAGTTTTACTCACTTTACAGGAAATCGCCGCCTTCGTTTCTTGCACTGATTTAAATTTTTAACATCTAGTAAATTTAAAATTATAATTTAAAATTATTTTTAATTTATATATATATTTTATGAGAAAAAATATTATAATAAATTATGAACTGTGATTTAAATTATTAATTAAACACACTAATTTTATTATAATTAAAATTTTTTATAAAAAGTTACATCTAATTTTTTTGTTACAGATAAAATCATATTTCAGTTTAAATTAAAAATTCAAATTATTGAACTGAATGATGCCATTACATTTGTGTATGGCATAAATTTTTAATTTTAATATTAAAAAACATAAAATTTAAATAAATAATTTTGCAAATCCAAACAAACAAGACTGCAATCAAGGTGTCTTTTTCCTTCTTGAATCAATCTGCCCACCTCCTGGGTCTCTTTTGTTTGGTGCATAAGAGAATCCTTTTTCCTTTTCTTTTTGGTCCATAAATTGATTGGATTCAAAGAGGATCTCCATCACATGGCCATAAAGTCTTTCTTTATAACTGACCATTTTAGGGACCCAATAATAAGATATGGTAGAATTTATTATCCCAAACTCAGAATATGGAGAATCGAATAAATAAGTTTTACAAATACCCCACGACGTTACTGATTAAAAGAAAGTCATATTTTTTCAAAAAAAAAAAAAAATCTTACAATAAAATTTTTACTCTATCAATATATGAATCGTTGTTTTTTAATAGTTGGATTTATTTTTTAACAGTCAAATCTATCTATTATTTATGTCCACATTAAAAATTTATCTTATGCAATACATATCTACTCTTACTTTCAAATCAGACCGTTAAGAAACTAATTTAATAATTAAAACAAATAAGAGTAAAATAATATTTCTTGTTATAAAATAAACCCCCATGATCCATCGAATTTACATAAAATCACGTAAAAAATTAAAAAGTATGCAGATTTAACGGTTAAAAAACTTAACCTACTGGTACCCCATACGTATTAAAAAATCTCCCAATAAAAATTTCTTTAAAAAATAAATAAAATAAACCCCCATGATGTTTCTTTGTTGAAAAATCCTACTAAGAACTAGACAACTTTTTATTCAAAGATTCGACCTGCAAACTGCGTAGTGGAAATTGCATAATAGGCATTTTGTAAAAATTTGTTTCCCTTTCCCTTTTTTGCAAAATGCTACTACTTTGAACGTATTTAAGTATGGGTCCCCATGTGTACAAACATAAGTAGCTTCTCTGAATAAACGAGTAATAGACTATAGAGTGGGTCACAGCTAATATTCATTTGTACTCGAACTTAAAAAAAATCTAAATTAAGTTATAATTTTATTTAAGTTCATGTTCTTTTATAAAATTTAAGTTTTAAGTTTTTCCTTCAACTCAAGTTCATAGACTCAAACTCAAATTAATTAACAGTATTTTTTTATATTCTTAAAAATGTCATAATTTTTTTCGTTTTAATTCTGATTGAGATGATTTTTTTTCTATGCGTTCACAACGAAGAGACGAATAAAACCCTACCTATATACCCTATTAAAATTTTTCATCACCATTGAGTTTTTATTAAAATATTATTTAAAAACAAATTCAAGTTTTGACTCACCCAAACACAAACTCAAATAGTATGAGAAAAAATATTATAACAATAGAACTTGAGTTTTCACTTGAATTTGTGAAAAAAAAAAAAAAAAAACAAGCCCTAAATATTTTATCGAAGTAGAGCTGCTATAGTATGAATCCGGCATACTTCAAGTGGACGTTTAATTCATGGATTTAAAACTATGATTCAAAATTATTCTCATTTTACGTGTATTTTTTATGAGAGAAAAATACTGGGAAACAAACATCCCCCAAGTCATCTTCTTTGAGTCCATAACTTTTTAGCATCTTGGGTTGTGATTGGACGCCTAAATTCGAATCAGATGAGAGAATACAAAAATGGAGAACTACGATCTAGCATTTCTCTCCATATCAGGAGCAGGAAGACAACTACTATTTTCAACAACCCCACACGAGGGCATGTGGTCTTCTTTCGTCTTCTTTTGATGGAAAATGAGACGAATGGAAAATAAGACGAAGGGAAAAGTGTTGCAGAAGTAAAATTTAGAATAATACAGTGGAAACTTGAAAAGAGGGTAAAGCAGAAACAATCCAAAGCTCAGAAGCATTAATGGGAAGATCATAAAAATAAGACAAACATTCTTTATAGTGTATAATTTTGAATTTTATCTCTGAGTTTTGATTAATTTCCTCTTTAGTCAAATAACTATACTAATCAAGAGGTTATTAATAAAGAACAAGAGTAAAAATTCAGACTCATGTACTATAAGAGTAAGTTAATAATTTTCTCCAAAATAAAGAAAAAATTATTGAACTTATATGAGTATGAAATTTTACCTCTTCTTTTTTGTTAATATTTTTTTTTAACTAATATAGTTATTTGATTAAAAAAGATATTAATTAAGAGTGAGTAAAAATTTAGACCCATATAATTTAAGCAGTATTTGTCTCATTTTTTGAAAAAAGAGACAAATAATCTTTTTTGTTAATATTTTTTTTTAACTAATATAGTTATTTGACTAAAAAAGATATTAATTAAGAGTAAGGAGTAAAAATTTAGACCCATATAATTTAAGCAGTATTTGTCTCATTTTTTGAAAAAAGAGACAAATATTGCTTAAAATGTATGACTCTAAATTTTTACTCCTTACTATTAATTAATACATTTTTAATTAAATAATTATATTAATTAAAAATGTATTAATCAATAATAAAAAAATAAAAATTTAGACTTGTGTATTTTAAGTTTAGCAATTTTCTCAAAATAAACCCCTATCAAGTTGGGCACATTGTCAAAGGGGGCCCGGCAAAAACATAAGGCCCGTTTGTCTTCATTCGGCCCATATATTACTTTAAGTTAGGGAGTGAGCCCGACAAATATATTAATGACATTTGAAAAAGTGTTCTTATTGATTAAAATCATGATATTTTTTCCAAAAAAATAAAAATAAAAATTATAAGATATTAGTCCAACATAAAATTGGTCACTCTTCCTTTTAAGAAAAAAGGTCACTCTTTAATACTTCACCTTTAGCAATGCCTACGTGCTTAAAAAACATCTTATTCCGTCAAGTTTTCATAATTAAATTATTGAATACAGTAATTTTAAATAAAAAAGAAAAAGTTTTGAACGCAAACACTATATAGAACTTGGCGACCCCATACATAATATTCCATCAATTTCAAAATATCAAAATAAGAAAAGGAAAAAAAAAGGTATAATACCCATGCTCACTTAAAGGATATTGTCCAATTACAAAATAAATTCATTTGAATTAGTAGCAAAAAAAAAATCTTATCATCCATCCAAATAATAGCACTATCAAGCTTTTGAAGAGAGAGAGAGAGAGAGAGAAGGAACACGAATCTTTATTTGGAAGCATAGTTGGTTGAACTTAATACCATGTAATTCGAAAAGTAATGAAATTTCAAGTAAAAATACAAAGAGATAAAAACACAATCCATATACCAAACTTGTTCAAATAAACCAATAAATCGACTAACAAAACGTTTTTCTTTTTTTTTTCTCTTTTTTCTGTTTTTTTTTTAATAAAAACCGAGTGACAAAACATTGTTACATCAACACTGATTTCATCGGCCGATTAATTGATCCACCTAATTTAATAGTGGTTCGACATTTAATTAAAAACTTCGATTAAAATTGTTCGTGAACAATCTTGCCAGTTTGGTGTGTTTGGTTCGGTGGAAAGGAATGGAATAGAATGGAATGAAATTCTAATTTGATGTTTGGTTGGACTTATAAGAAATGAATGATTCATCATTCCTTCCTCATATGAGAGGAATGGTCATTCTAAGTTCTTTTTTTATTTTTTTCCCATAATTACCCTTCAATATTATAATATAATTAAAATATATTATATAATAGTTATATCTTATAATATAATATAATATAATATAATATATAATAATTAATTTATAATATAGTTATAATATATAATATATTTATTTAATATGTCATAATTATATAATAATAATTTTATTATATTATATTACATTTTTATATCATAATATTATAATTATATTAACAATTTTAATAATATTGTTATATTATATATGATATAATAATAATTTTATTATATTATATTACATTTTATATATTATATTGATAGATAAAATATTGGTGTTATATATAGCATAAGGGTAAGTTTGTCAACACGAAAATATTCATGTTCCATTCCAGAGAATTCTTAAAATTACAACCAAACAAATGAATCAACTTTTTTTTCATTTCATTCATATTACTATTCTCATTCTCATTACTATTCCTCTATTGTAACCAAACACACCATGAGATGAATGTTATAAGGCACATGTGGTATTCAACACTTTTTGGCCTCATAATATGTATTAGAATCTACACTTAGACTCATATTTTATTAGCTGTTGTTTTAAACATAATTGGCGTCCTCAAATTTTTTTTGAATAACCTAACCCCAGATTACCAGCTCATTGTTTTCTCCTTATCATCACACGTGTGATAGCATCCACGTGACACATCGCACGTGCATGTGCCTTGGACAAATTCCTCTACCACACCCTTTTTCCAAAAGAAAAAGAAAAAAATAAAAATACTGAAGTCCCTTTGTCCATAGCATAAGCTTGGACCTTTGTGAAATCTGATTTTTTTTTAAACGCTTTTTTTTTAATACATGAGAGAACTTGTCGTCTGCCACTACAACAATAGTCTTAATATTATATGAATTAAATATATTAGTAATTGCTGGGTTTGGTCAAAATAAACCAATTTCCAATAGAACTAAAAGAAAAAACAATATTTCCCTTTAAAAAAAAAACCCCATATTTTTTTAAAATAAAATAAATGTTATGTGGTTTCTCGAAGAAATGTTCCATGTATTTTAGCAAATTGATAAAGAAGATTAGATAGGGCCCCTCTTTCTGAGGCTCGAAGCTCGGATACAAAGACAAATCACACACAAACTTTGATTATTATATAGATGGAATTTAACAAAGTGGTGTAAAAGTCACTGCGTGAAACTACACGCTTTGTCCCACTTTGTGGACCTTTTTCTTTTTTTTCTTTTTTTCTTTTTTGTCTTTTATATATAAGTACAGTCAAAATTAAGTTTGTAGATCGGCATCGTTCACTTCGCGAATTCGAGTTTTTAATTTGAGTTGAGATGTGATATTTTTTTAGAACTTTTCGTTATAGTAGAAAAAGTTAGATGTGACATTTTCTAAGAACTTTTTATTGTAAAAATCTAAAACTGAAAACTCGAATCGGTAAAATAAACGAGGTAACTACTAAACTATACAACCAAAAAAGAAAATTGTGAACAAGGCCATTTTAACTTCTCCTTTGCATGTTCGCCGGCGAACATGTTCTCCGGCGAACATGTTCTTAGTTGAATGTTATTAACATTAATGTACGTTACTTTTTCCAACACCACGTACGGATAGAAAATGTTTTGCAATTTCCCCCCTTTTTCTACTTGTGCACTCCACAATTTATTAAACCATTTCTTAATTACTAGAAAAGAGAATTATCGGTGTCATTTGTTCTCACATTTCTGTTGTTTAAGCTAAATATCATTAGAGTTTACCAATAGAATATAAAACACTTGATTCCATTCTACTTTAAGGATGATCTAGTTTCAAATCACAACCACATGTTCCAACGCCGCATAACACATTAACCAGAAAGTGGAGTTATTTTCCGATAAGCAGTAGCGGAGTCAAGATTTTGTTTTAGGGAGCATAAATTAAAAATGTTAAAAACACTAATGATATTAACTCTTAATACTGTTAACTAGTTGAAGGCAAATGTATGTACATATTGATCAGTTTATTAAATTTTTTTGATACGTGAAATAAAATTTTAAAGAGAAACGTGCAAGTTTTGAAAGGTACGTTTACTACCTCAATAAAGGTAAATTAGAGAAAAGTTGTCTACGAGCAAATAGTAATTGAGAGGTTACTTGAAAAAAGAAATTTAATTAGGGACGCATTTGAGAAATAATTTCATTGGGTTATTTAATTTTGTTTGGTAAGACTCACTTTTGATACAATAAATATTATATGAAAAAAAATATTTTAAAAGGGACAGATTTGAAAAAATAAAAGTTTTAACTAGAGTAAAGTAAAAAAATTTCAATTAGGTACATTTAAAAGTATAAGATTTAATAGGATAAAAGTTCGGATTTGGTTTTAGTTTGAAATATTTTTAAATTTTTGTTAATGAGCGAAGGCATATATTAAAAAAAATTAAAAATTATAGGGTAAAATTTAAAAACCTAAAATCCAGGGAGGCATATGCCCCCCAGACCTCACCTCCCTCCGCCTCTGCCGATAAGTGATAAGCGGCATGTTCTCATAACCAATCCCATCGATTGGTTAATCGAATCGCATGTTTTGTAACTTCTATTGTCGGTATAAAATTTAGGATTCATTCAAAAATGGCACAACTCCTATATTATTATATATAATTGAAAATAATGTAATACATATTTTTTTTAGAAAAAAAAAAAGATGATCATTCTATGACTTGCAAAAAAGTTGAGATTTGACTGTTTGGAACACTTCGAGTATGGAAAATATCTTTTAAAACTTTGGAGTTAAAAGCCTCCGTTCATTTTCCCGATTCGAGTTTAGAATTCAAGTTTTGTTATAGTAAAAAGATTTCATAAATAATCACATCTAACTTTTTTGCTACAGTACAAAGCTCTTACATACATAAGTCACATTTTAACTCAAATTAAAAACTCGAATTAACGAACTAAACGGGCCCAAAACTTATTTGTGGTTGTCGATATTCTGTGAGACCCTAATTATTTGTACTTGAACTTTGGAATATTTTGGTGTATTAGGATGATTTTTGAACTTTGAATTTGAAACTGTTTTTTAATTAGGATGTTAATTAAATATAGTTTTGTATTAATCTTAATTAAATAAATAATTAATATTAATTTTATTCTAATATATATTTTTGCATACATTTTAATATAAAACTATCAATGCATATGTATAATGAAATAAGGTTACAAAATTTAGAGAGGTCGATTATGCTCTGTACACTAAATAAATATGTTCATTATCATAAAAATTGAAAGTTTACGATAGTTTTAACCCTAATAATCAACAATATTACACTTTGAGACGCACATAATGGTGCATAGTCTAAAAGTCAACGCCTAAATTTTATTTGGATAAAATTCACGAGCCATGAAAAGGAAAGTATTCCATTGAAAATATTATGAAGTATTTCCAATATCTTGAAGGATTGAATAATTTGATAACTTACTCTCCGATAAATAATAAGAGAGATACTTTTCATACTTTGTGCTTGCTTCCTTTATGATAGGTGTGGTTATAAATAGCTAGATAACAAGGCACAAATCATAGAGCATGATTAAAATACGTTGAAATTCTCTCAGTTCTTTCTTTCTCTCCTAGTCTTCCATAGGTTCTTGAGTTGTGGATTTATTGTGGTTGTTCGGGTTTTGCCTTTGTAATAACCACGCACACCATGAGCAATCAAGGACGCGGTGATGATCGTGAACGTGGAGGATCGTTACTTGGAGCACGAAGATCATATTCATGATTGGAGTATCTAAGACTATCTCGTAGCGAATCTTATATTGGATTTAAATTGGAGATCTGACCCGAAACCACCTTAGATACTTTCACACATGTACTCAGTGGTATGTTTTCCTTCAAATGGTAATAAAAAAACAAATGGAATAACAATTACAACATTATAGCTTTATAATAATGAAATAACACGAGATGTAAATTTTTTTTTTATCATAAAGATTGCAATTTTATGATAATAATCCATATTTGAATATGCACAAATGACAGAAGGGGTACCACAAACAATTGACTTTAAAACAATATACATAGCCATAATAGTATAAGAAGTAGGCAGTTTTTAAAATAGGGGGTTATAGAAAATAAACAATTCATCTAAATATTTCCTACTGCTCTTCAATTGGCAAGTATTTTAGGATCACAAACAACAAAAATTCATTTTCTCCCCCCCAAAGAAAAACTCCTATATTTAGTGAGATTCAAGTGGTTGTTATCAAGTCCATGCATTATGAAAAACCGACTGAAAATTGATCGCGCAAAAACGATTGATGGTCGTTTTTGCGCGATCAATTTTCAGTCGGTTTTTCATAATGCATGGACTTGTTAACTGATGTTTTCTCTGTCATTGGCTAGGTGATCAGTCACTCTCGTTTTGTAAACGACTTGGTCGGACGGAACAAAAACTGTTGATTTTAAGTTGATGAACAAGCTCGTCACTACCAGACAAACAATTCATAGTGAAGTATCTAATATTAAACACATCTTGAGAAAAGATGGAAGAAGAACAATCTAATAAATAGTATCCTATATATATATATATAAAAGTTCTCGTTAATTAGTTATAATAGTGTATATATTCTATTAGGGTTCGTTTAATCTATTAGGGTTCGTTTTAAAACACTTATCTAATAAGTAGATTGGGGGCTTTAACATTGCTTACATGAAAACTTCATATTCTATATCTATACATTATTTTCTAATTTATAGTAAATGGTGTCCTAAAGATTGCGTTAGGGTTTTGGGTCCACATGGTTTGCTTGCCAGCTTGTCAAATATTGGGTGATTCGTTTAGGTTTTGGTTGTTTTCTTGAACACCACAATCTATGAAGTTTGCTTTTTTTTTTTTCCATTATTCTTACTTGAATATTTTTTTAATATTTTTCAATTTGCTATAAAATAAAATAATCCGAGTGCCATATAATATTTCTTCTTAGCTGTTTACAAATATTAATAAAAAATTATTCATCAATATTATATTAGGTGATTAACTAATGTGGAGAGTCCAACAAGAAAGAACTAGATCAAGCCTGCAATTAAGATGACCCATTAGTCTTTGCTGCAAACAATATAATAGCACTATACATTGCATAGGGGCTACGCATAAGTTTATGTGTGTGTATATATATATATATATATGTATGTATATATATATTTTCTTTTAAATAAGTTTTATATATAAAATACAAAACCACGAATTAATTATTAGAATGTGTCATACTAGGCATAAATTATACCATCAATCAACATTTAAAAGAAAAATCAATATAGATTTACATTTTATGACATTAGAAGAATCAATAGATTTATAAATTATCTTAAACAAAGATTAATTAGACACTAGACATGATTACAGATCCGTAATCAACAACTTCAACTTGACATTACAAATTAAAAAACATAAAATAAAAGTAGAGTAACCAAAAAAATAAAAATAAAAATAAAAATAAAAAATCCCATTGCATATTAATTGTAAATGGCCTTTCATTTTTTTTTTTTGTAATGAACGAGGCTTGAAAATTGAGATGTGATATTTTGTGAGAATTTTTTACTGTAATAAAAAAAATTAAATGTGATATTTTTTAAGAATTTTTTACTGTATAAATATAGAATTAAAAACTCAAATCGGTGAAATGAACGAGGTGTAATCTTTCTTTTGGTATCCATATCAATCTCCGTTTGAAAGTTCATCCACATTAATATAGAAAGTCATATAGAAAGCAAAAGATATATGGAAAAGGACTTTATTATTATTCTATCTAAGCAGTCAGCTAGGATATAATAATAGTGGGAGGGAATTAAAAAATTGTAGCACGTAGAAGTATATTCTAATGCAATTCAAAATAATTAAACTAATTAATGATTAATTAATGGGTGGTGAGTCGATAGTCTATAAAGCAAAAGAGAACTAATGTAGAGAGAGAAAGAAGAGAGAGAGAGAGGAGTTTTTGTAAGGTTGACGGCTAGGGTTACTCACACGGTCATAGGCAGTGCCACGTAGACTAGATGACGTAGCAAAATGTCGTACACGTGGCAAGCTTTGGGGGTTGTCGTTTCACGGCAGTTTCATCCCACAAAGCGACAGAAGGTCGAAGAGAGGATCCATTTTGGTGGGTCAACCGTTTTAAGTGGGACCCAATCTGACGTGTCCACACTAGTCTCCCTTAAAAATAGTAGTTTAATGCGGAGGGATGATCCATTCACTTGCCCGTGACGAGGACTTCTCACCGCGACAGAAAGACAAAGGAAAATTATTTAAAAAAAAAAAGAAAGTGGGAAAGTGTCGTGAGACGTAGAGTAAAGAAATTGCCTGTCTACCGAACATCGGTGACCGGAGGGTGAGCCGAGCAAAAGCCCTATTTCTAAGACAGAAAGATATTTACCGACTAAGAGAAAAAGCGGAAGAACTAGCGAATAACAAGATCCGAGGCGACGAATCAGCACGAAACAGTACTCTACGTGTCCACGTCAGATGAAGACGACACGTAGCGAAAAAGACACTGCCACGCTGTACAAATGTTTATTTATAATTAGAGAGTATAATTTATCTATAAATAATTAATATATCCATATTTTTCTTTTTTGCTATCTGATATCCAATATTTTCTTTATTACTTAATGTGAACCCGGCCACGAGCGCGTGGAGTAAAAGCGCGAAAGCTGAAGGGCCCTGTTTTTTTATTCTTATGCTGTTGTGCGCTTTATTTATTTTTAATTATTTCTAATAATAGTTTTATTTATTTATTTATTTTTAGTAATATTTTTCTTTTTTATTTAATTTTTTGTTTTTAACTGCGCTGTAAAATTTGACCGGTCGAGTAGGTTAGTTCGCTTTTTGGTGTGGTTTTATTTTTATTATTTTTTAATTTGGTGGGACCCAGTACACGTCACCCTAAGGTGCCACATCCCGCGAACGTGACAATAGGCCAACGCGAGAAAATAATTTCTAGATCGGCAGCAAATTTCGGGACCCACACTTCTCGGAAGTTCCGTGACCACGACTCGAGTTTCCTCCCCGCGTCTGCGCTCTTCTTAACCGTCAGATCAACAACTACTGACGGTCCCGATGAAGGCGCGCTCATCAACGCGCACGAGCCTCCCTGGTTCGGTGCCAGGTGGGTTCGGAAATTTTGTCCTGAAAAGACCCTATCTCCACGTCGGAGAGTTATCCGACGGCTCGTTGAGTTCGTGTTACTGGTGAGGGGAAGATCTGGTTCGTTGGATTTCTTTATTTTGATACTTTGCACCTGGGCCCACCACTCTAATTATGAGAATATTAAGGGTAGCGTTTAATTCTTTAATTTAAAATTTTAATTTAAGTTAAGATATGAGTTTATTTTTTATTATTGTAAAAAAATTAAATGTAATTATTTTTAAAATTTTTTTATTGTAATAAAATTTGAATATGTAAAATAAATAAGTTCCGTTTATTTTATTAATTTGAGTTTTATTATAATAAAAAAATTCTCATAAATAATTATATTTAATTTTTTTATTACAGTAAAAAACTATCACATGTCTTAAAATGGGTTTGTTTCGTTAATCGTTTTTAATTTACAATCGGAATTTTGGAAAAGATAAAATAAAATAAAAAGGGGAAAAATTGGAATACAAAACGTGGAATGGAAATAATGAATTTGACCGGTTGAAATGATATTTTCCGCGGTCACCTAGATTCCTTGCGATCGTCATGTTGCTTTTACCAAGGTCTCTACAACCGGGTATAGCCGGTCACCCACGTCTCTGCCTAAAACTTTATTTTTGTTCGTTAAAATATTGATTATGGATTCGTGGACTACAGTGTCCTCACTCAGAGGGAAAATGTTAAACAAAGAATTAAATAACATTTGCCAGTATTAAATTATTTATCTGTTGGATGTATCATTATATTATTTTACTATTCTTATTATATAATATTATATATAGTACCAAATCGGTAGTGAGTAAACATGGAAGCTTGTTGGAGAAGAAAAATGCTGACACGTGGCGGTACTGGCAGAAAAAGTTGAGATCGTCTAGAGCGATGGATTAACGGTCCAGATGTTGCCATGTCGGTTGAAGAGAACGGCAGCCGCTGGATCTGTGTGAAGGTCACGGTTCAGATTGAAAGATGTATTATGGGTCTAGATCGTAGCCGTCCGTGAGGGTTTGGAGTGGGTTTCGCTGATAGTGAAATAGCGAAAAGATGATGAGATGAGAACACAAAAGGAAGACAGAGAGAGAGAGAGAGAGAGAAAGAGAGAGAGCAAAGGGGACTCGAGGAGCACAGATAGAGAGAGAGAGAGAGAGAGAGAGAGAGAGAAGAAAGGAGAAGAAGATAAGTGAAAGCGAGGATTTTTTTGGCCAGTGAAGAAGATCTTCAAAACTGTTGAATCAGTTTTCCGCCTATATACATATATATATAGAGGTCAGACCCTGCGAATTCCGGTGGCGGCGGTTCCATTTCCGGCGAATCATGTTAGGTTTCCGGTGATGAGAGATGAGATTAGTCATCTGGGTACAGCCGATTTGGTGAGAGAAAATAACAGGAGAGATGGATAGGAATCGAGAAGCGAGGAGAGCAACCATGGCGGCGACAAATGGCTTGCCGAGAAGAAGACACAGAACCAGCAGTCTCAGAGATTCTCCAGGTTGGGAATTTCACCAGATCTAAGCGTTGAGCAAAAAACCTAGCTTTTGAGCGACTTTCTTTTTCGTTGATTCTAATTTTTTTTTCTTTATTGCAGAGGAAGATGGAGCGATTGAGTTACAAGAGACGGCGAGGCTGAGGGATCGAGGAAGCGGGAAGAAGGATCGAGATCGCGATCGGGATCGAGAGCGGGACCGCGACCGGGACCGAGACCGCGACAGAGATCGGCTCAGCCGGAACAAGAGACGTAGAGGCGATAGATTGATGCACGGGAACAGAGAGGATGGTGGAGACGACAGCTCCGAGGAGAGCGTGAACGACGAGGAAGAGGACGAGGACGAAGACGGCGGAGGTGGCGTTGGTGTGGGAAGTGGCTCCGTAAGGATGCTTCCTCCGCCGAACCCGACGGCGGCGGCGTCGTTGTCGTCTTCGTCTTCTTTTCTGAATCATCAGCGGAAGAGCTTCCCGCCGGCGAAGAATTTTAGAGCAGCGCCGACGTTGAAGGCCGCCGATGAGATGATTGGCGTTTTGGTGCCGAGGAAAGCACGGTCAGGTAGAGCGGCGGTGGAGATTGAAAAAAAGTTTTTTTTCTCTTTCGCTAGATTTGGTTGATTTTGAGTATTCTGATTTTTCCTCTCCTATTTTTTTCCTTCTTCAGCTTCTACAAAGAGGTCGCATGAATGGAGTTCTTCAGGGATTGGGATTGTCGGGGAGCAAATTCACCGACAGACTTCGACGTCGCCGGTCCGACCGAGCCTCTCGTCGGCACCACCGACGGCGTCGCAAGCTCCGGTCTCACCGTCTTCTTCCAATGCTTCGGTTCGGAAGAAGCTGGTGGGTCTTGCTTCTCTCTCAATTCTAGTTTTCAGTTAAATCTCTTTCCCGAAAGAGTTGTGCTCCGATGATTTACTGACGAGTTCTCTGCTGTTGTAGAAGCCCAACGGACCCAAACTCCGGCAGCCTAAGATGCCGTTGAAGTCGTCTTCGTCGGCTCAGGACGAGATCGAGATAGAGATCGCCGAGGTGTTGTACGGGATGATGAGGCAGCCCCAGGGACCGTCGAAGCAAGAAATCATGGCAAATGATTCAATTAAGCTTGAATCTAGAGAAACCAATAACAAATCCACCAGCGATACGAACAAATCCTCCGGTGATGCCAAATCCAGAGTCTCATCTCCGATCTCAAGCTCACAATACGGCGTTCCTCAGTCCTCTTCGCGTTCTTCTCAGCCTGCTGGCGAACCCGCCTGGGCTTTGTGTGTTGGTGGGTTTCTTGTCTTCAGCTCTGCGAAGAGCTCAATTTTCTTCGTTTCTTCTTCTCTATCTCCGTGCTCGGTCTGGTTTCTCTGAGAAACTGTGGGAAAGGATAATGAACTCTGGACTTGGGTGTCAGATTCCGACCCTTTCTCCTGGTTTCTCGGTGAGCAAACAGAGTACTTCCAACTTGGGTCTTTCGTGCCTTTCTGTGATGTTAACAATTTGCTGATATAAGATGTTCTGTTTTCTTTTCTACCAAATTTCGTAGCACCCAAGAGGAAGAAACCGCGACTGGTGAAGTATGACGCCAAGTATGAAGAGGCCAAGTCTTCACTTTTAACGGCTCAGAGCAATCCCATTTCGTCTGCAGCCAAGGTCCTGGCCGATCAGCCGGCGAAAACCGAGGCTTCTTCGGGTACTTTGGAGAAAATCGCAGGATCTGCCGCTGAAAATGGCGGAATCGCCTCCGATACTGCTCAATCCCACGCCGTACAGGCACCGACGATGGAGGCTCAGCCCGAGCCAATGAAGGTAGAGAATAACCTTGTCTCAGATTCAAAGCCCGTCGCCGAGAAATCGGAGTCTCGGGATATGGGACTTACCAAGGATGAGCCTCAATCGCCCAAAAAGGAATCTCCTGGGCTTAGATTGGATGATAAGCATGAGATTGTGACAGCTACTACTAAATCGTAAGCATAAAAGAAAAAATGAAAATTCTTTTTTATCCCAAAAAATTAGTTTTTCGAGATTGGTCTTTCAATCTTCCTTCTAATTTTCTCTTGGGGTTTTTCTTTATCTTTCCAGGAATTCAGCAATCTCAGGGATTGAGAACCAGCGAGAAGAAAAGTTCCAGATAGATCTGATGGTTTGGATCTTGTTCTCTTGGAAAATTTCTCTTCATCTTTTTTTCTTGTATTTTTCCGAGTCCAAAAATTCAATGCTCTTATTATTATTATTTTTTGGTTCTTTTTTGCCCTTTCCTTTTTTTTTTTTTTTGTTGCAGGCCCCTCCTCCGTCTAGATCGTCTCCAGAAAGAGATAGTGAGATTGATTTTGTGGCTGTAGATGCTAAACCTATGGCAATAGATACAGAAACGGTGTGTGGGCCCACCCCGTCTGCCACTTGCCTAGATTAGCTTCCCCCATTTAGCGTTTACTGTTTCAGTATGATAAATGATGTTTGCTGCCTTATAATAAAGACGATGAAAAATGGAAAATGGAAAATGAAAAATTGGGCCCTCTCTCTCTCTTCTCTCATACTCTGCTTCTTTCTTTAACTGCAGGAAATAAAGCCTGTGATTAAAGAAGATGCCAAGGCATTGAAAATCGGTAGAGAAGAGTCTGCAAATGTGGAACCTGAGAAGACGAAAGCTACTACTACTACTACTACAATACCAGTTGAAGAAGCTGAATCCAAGAAGCCAGCTGTTGGAAAGGAGAGGAATGTTGATCTGCAGGTTGAATTGGAGAAGTCTGATGCTAGAGATAGCAGCTCTGTTGGCGTTAGCGGAAACAAGCTTCACCAGCATATTCTCCCACCTAGGCAACAACACCACCAACAACAACAGAATAATAATGAAAAATCTGGTAGCTCTTCATCTTGTTTTTCCTTTCTACCCAATTGGGTTTTTGCTCTTTCTCTGATTCTTCAGATCTTATTTCCTTCTCCTTTTGTTTTAGCTCAATCTGGTGCTTTACCTTTGCCAATGTCTATGCCTGGATGGCCTGGTGCGCTTCCTCATATGGGGTACGGTCGGAAAATTTTCTTGTGTTTTTCTTCTTTTTTCTTGGCGTCATAACTTGGCTTCTCTACTGGGAAAATGACTATGCTGTTCTCAGCAGATATATGGCACCTTTACAAGGAGTTGTATCCATGGACGGGACTGCCGTTTCTTCCGCTGCTATACAAGTACGTGTCTACGTCATGTTGAATATTTTCTCAGAAAACTCATCTGCCTCTCTTCTTCCCAAAGATTCTCACTTAAGCGGTTATGAGTAATTTTCCTGATGAAATTTCCATCCTTTGCAGCCACCACCTTATCTCTTCACCCAACCTCGGCCGAAGAGGTGCGCGACGCATTGCTACATTGCGCGGAGCATTTGCTATCACCAACAGATTGCGAGGATGAATTCCTTCTGGCCCGCAGCGGCAGCAGCTGGATCTGGATCTCTTTATGGCGCTAAGCCCTGCAATCTTAACGTTATGCCCTCCACAGATTTGCATGCTAACATTCCTGGCCGAGGAGGGGTGAACTCTGTTCAGGACAAAGGTCAAGGTCTCGCCATGTTTCCTGGTCATACTGGCAAGGACAAAGCTTCCCAGGCAGCCAACGTCGTGGATTCTGCTCAGAGGAAGCAGATTTTGGTTCAACAAGCTCTACCTCCTGGAGCACCTAGTAATATATTGGTATGCTTTACACAAACTTTTGTCTTTTTCTTCCTTGGGTGGTTGGGATAGATTTTGACTTTATGTGGGTTCTTGTTTTTCAATATTTCAGCAAGGCCCTGCTATCATCTTTCCTTTGAGCCAGCAACAGGCAGTTGCTGCTGCTTCTGTTAGGCCCGGGTCTGTGAAGTCTCCTCCAGCCGCTGGCAACGCAACTACCTCAACCGCACCTAATTCGGCCTCGGTTACTGCCTCTGCGACAGCTGCAGCGGCAGCTCCGGCAATGACTTTTAACTACCCAAATATGCCTGGAAATGAAGCTCCTCAGTATTTGGCGATCAATGCATATTCATTTCCTATACCTGCACATGTTGGGGCACCACCGGCTTATAGAGGAACACATCCTCAGGCAATGCCTTTCTTTAACGGGTCATTCTATTCTACTTTCCATCCTCAGCTTCAGCAGCAGCAACCACCCTCTCATTCCCAGCAAAGCCAGCAAGGCCACCAGAACCCCAGTATGTCTAGCAGCTCTTCATCGTCTCAAAAACACCTGCATAACCAGCAACAGAGGTCGCCACATGCTGGCAACAATGTAAATGGTGGCGGTGGAAGCTTGCAGGGCTTTCCCACCTCGAAAAACCAGCCTTCACAGCCATTACAGCTGCAGCAGCGGCAACATCTCTCTCATCCAGCTCGCCAACTTGAGTCTGAGATGGGCAGCGAAGATAGCCCATCAACTGCTGATAGTCGTGTATCGCGTCCAAGCATGAGCATTTATGGCCAGAATTTTGCAATGCCAATACACGCACCGAACTTTGCTTTGATGACGCCTGCATCGATTGGGACAGCAGGTGGTGCAAATTGTGCTGGTGGAAGTAATGGTGAGAAGAAGCAACAGCAGCAGCATGGCTCAAAAAGTGGAGTAGACCCGTCTCAAGCTTTTGCCATGTCTTTTGCTTCCATCAATGGCGCTACCACTGCTCCTGGTCTTGACATTTCATCATTAGCACAGCAGCAAGCAATTTTCCCAGATGTCAGGCAAGGCTATCAATACATGGCCGCCGCAGCTGCCGCTGCACAAGCGGCGGCACAACAGAAGAAAAATTATCGTGGTCCCGAGGATGGGAAAACTGGAGGCGATTCCAATAATTTGGAAGAAGAAAGAAAGACAGTGAAGGGTTCATCTGGTGTAGGGCATTCTATTGCTTTCTCCAGGCCTGATTTGTCTGATGCATCTGGGTCTACGATACCCGGAACCACAGTAGTTGATAGTTCGGCGAGAACTCTTAATCTCAGCTCCACTCAACAGCGACCTTCCGGTTCTGTCATGCCTGCTGCCATCAGCAGTGTAAATGCTTCCAATGCCCAGCAGCAACTGCAGCGGAATCAGCAGCAGCAGCAGCAACAGATGATTCAGCTTCAGAAGCAACAACAGCAGCAACAACAGCAGCAACAACAGCAGCAGCTTGCAGCTGCAGCCAGAACAAAAATGCCGCCGACAAGTAACGGCAATGTTTATGCCGATCACCTTCCGTCATCAATGGCCGCTAAGTTCCCAAATGCTCTATCCACATTCCAACAAAACCTCGTCCATAGCAGTAGTAGTCCAGCTCAGTCTCCTCAGTGGAAGAACCCTGCGAGGTCAAACACTTCTCAAGTCCCTTCTCCATCCATGGCCTCATCAACGTCATCGTCCCTCAAAAATCTCTCTCAACAGCAGGGCCGCTCGCAACAGACGCACACGCAAATATCTTTTTCAGCCAATCCGAAACCGTCATCACAATCTCAAGGGTTACAGCCCGCAAGTAGCAACCAGTCCCCATCTCCTCCTATAATGGTGGGGTCCCCCACGACTTCTTCCGTGTCAAAGAGTGCTGGTGGGAGCCCCAGGACAACTACTTCCACATCCACAGGGAACAAAGTTGGCCAAGCCTCTTCATTGTCATCTCAGCAGGCCAAGAACTCGCCTTCAGTCCCCAGCATGAAGTCATCTCCGGTCGGTGGGAAAAATGTCCCGTCGATCCTAGGCAATCCCCATATTACATCTTCGAGTGCCGGGACTAAGGCTCAGTTACCACAACAGCAGCAGCAGTTATCCAAGCAATCACTGCAGCAAGCACAATTGTTCTTCTCGTCTTACATTCCTCAAAATCCACATTCAAATAGCCCAACTGCGACTACAGCAGCAGCGTCGAGCACTTACTATTCTCATAGGCGTCGGCCTGAGCAACAGCAGCAGTCGCAGAGCACATCTGGGACGTCCTCAAGTGGGATGTTGTCGCTGTGCCCTTCCGTGACTTTATCCAACACTAGCACGTCCGATCCCGCCAAGGCGGCTGCCGCAGCCGCTGCCAGCAACATGAAAGGCTTGCCGTCGCAGGCTCTTATGCATCCCGCGCAATTTGCTGCTGCCGCTGCCGCCCAGTCCGGGAACCCTCATCAGCTCTTGCCTGCTGGGTTCTCTTACGTTCATGCTGTTCCCGCCGCGGTTCAGGTGAAACCAGCCGAGCAGAAACAACCTGCTGGTGAGTAGAATGATGTCAAATTAGTGCTTTTTGTTGCAACCCCATTACAAAATACAGAACAGAAAAAAAAAAAAAAAAAAAAAAAAAAAAAAAAAAGGGAAAGGGTTGGAAAAGAATTTTGGTTTGAAATGGGGATTGTCAAAATTTTGAAGGGAGTGACGGTTTGTTGCCCAGGAAATGACAATTTGCATGACTTCTGGCAGCCTGAGAAGAAATGAAGAAATGAGAGATTGCGCATTTCTGAAGGAAAAACAGGATCAAAGAGAAGGGAAAATCGGAGCTTTTGAGAAGCCACAATTTTGGCACTGGCAAAAATATCCTGTGGAATGTGCTTTGGGAAACGTGTATTTATCTATGTACACCTTTTGCGTTTATAATCTGACAGGGTTGATGGGTGAAAGTCTAATTGTAATTTCATTGGTACGATGGGGAGAAGAGGATGGGCAAGTTGGTCAAAATGTTTTTTTGTTTGTGAAAGATGTTGCAAGAATGGTAGGAAAAAAAGATGGAAGAGGGAGAGCAAAGACCCACCTTTCTTTCTTTTGGGGCTGTAACGGAGGTTTTCTTTTCTTTTCTTTTCTTTTTCTCCTTTTTCCTTTTTTCTCAATTATAATTTTCGTTTTTTCCCCCCCTATGGAGGTCTAATTTTTCCTGAAAAGAAGCGGTTAAACAATGATCTTTTGACGTATGTGTCTATATATATATATATATTATATGCAATGGAGGGGGAATGGTGTATGTGTATATATGTCTAGGCACATATAAAAGCAACCCTCTTCTCAATTTCTTGCTTTAAATATCTTTCAGTACTTGCTTTCATTTCATAGCTTGGCTTTGTGAATCTGTTGGTTGAATGGCATTTTTATTATTTTCAAGAGACTGGAAGATAAAATAATAATAAATAATAAAAAAAAGTAGGATAGGAAGAAGTTATTGCTTTCAGTCATGTGGGGTCCGCCTTAACTTTATTCCAAATGGAAATACTGTCCAGAATTGAGTGAATGTCATTTTGCCAAAGTAAAAGAAAAGATGATGAGGTTCTCTTCTCTTTCCCCTTCTGTTTTGGTGATGAAAAAGAGAGCAGATAATTGTTTGTGCCAGGAAAAAAAAAGTGATGAGGTGGATGAATAAGGGCCTAAGGAAGTTCAAATTGTACAAACCCCATTTTGGCTTTATATATAAACACTCACACACACACAAAAAAAAAAAAAAAAAAAAAAAAAAAAAAAAAAAAAAGAATTCCATTGTCTTTGGATGTTATAATTCTACAATTTGCCCAAATAGTTAATACCACCGCTACTCATTGACAAAAGTTGGTTGTTGAAAAGGGCAAGCCTCATTATTGTCAGTATATTACACGTGGCTCATGTTCATCTTTGTAGATATCTAACTTTATCTTTTTGTATATTACTTTGATATTAATTATGTGTTCTTTTAATATAGAAAAATCATTTTGCTTTAGTCATGGGATTAAATTAATAATTTAATATCTCATGTCTTCCCATCAGATATATCTACTTTATGTTTCCATATTTGCCCCTCATATATGGTCCCAGTTAACCTGCTCTCTGTAGGACCTGTCCCTTTTGACAATACAATCTCGCCCGTGGTTATAAGGATGACTTTTGTACATCCTCTCGTCTCTACACGTGTTCCCATCTTCTTCTGCTTCACTTTTGCATATATTGTGTGTCAATATATTATTTATTGTTCTTTTTTATAAGAAAGGCCAGCGGTGCTATCACTTCTAACTATCAAATTGATAAAAGAAAAAAAAATTCAGCAAAAAAAAAAAAAAAAAAAGATAAAAAAGAACGGAAATTTCTATGACTTCACCCCACTTCTGTCCTCACCTACTCTGAGTATTACTGTTTAGCTTTAGTGGTTCAAATTTAACTTGGGAATTTTTTCTCCTAAGTCGGGTTATCGGTAATAGTTTTTAACGGTTTGATTTGATTAAAATTATATTAAATTAAAAAATATACGTAGAATAAAAAGATTTTGATGTAAATTTAATAGTTAAAAAATAAAAAATTATTAATATTTTATTTTTTTAAAAAAACCAGAAAAGAAATTTCCTTTTAATTTATAAAGTAAATCCATGAATGAATGACTCTTGTTTTATGTTTCTCTAAACTTAAGCTCTCATTTTAAAGTATTTTAAATTTGAACAATGTTAAGGTCCTGTTCACTTTGTTGATTCGAGTTTAGAATTTGAGTTTTTTTATAATAAAAAGCTCTCATAAACAATCACATCTAACTTTTTTGCTACAGTAAAAAGCTCTTAATGTGGTGTTTCACTAATTGAAAATGAGTTCTACTTTTTATTAATGTGGTGTTTCATATCAGTAATGTTCTTAAGTAGTTTTCTTCAAATTTAGTCTATTGTACTCTTAAAATGTATCAAAAGGTTGTTAGTATCATCTCGTTCCCGTCAGGGCTGATAATATAATGAAAATAACCAAAATTAATTTCACTCAAATAATCGTTTTTACTAATTATGAAATTTTGTTGGACAAAAAAGATTTCTAACTTTCTCTACCGTCAAAAAAAATGAAACACAATTTATCCTCACGTTGCTGCTTTTCTTTTGGCTTGCAGTCGTTTTCTTCTTAGGGAGAAAAAAAAAAAAAAAAAAAAACTCCTACCGAAGAAAAATAGTTTTTTGTTTTTCTTTTCTTCAATGGATAAAGATTTTTTTTTGTTTTTTTTGTTTTTGTGTGTTTGATAATGGTAAGGGACCATTTCAAAGGGGAGAAAAAAAAAACTTTAAAAAATTATGTGGGTTTCTCTGTGAGATCTATCTACCCCCATCACCTAAAAGGAAAAAGAAAAAGAAAAAGAAAGGATGTGGTGAGAATATTTGAATGGCTTCTAAGGCTACAGATCTCACATTTGATTGTTCCCTTTCTTTATCCTTCTTTTGGTGATCTGAAAAAGACAATTACATTTATTTATTTGTTTCATTGTATCTAAGAGGGACCTACATCTATATATATATATATATTATATGCATGTATGTGGGAATTAATAAATGTTAGAAATAGTAAAACCCATGCTTTCACCACTTTAAAATCTAATATTTCAGAAACTATAAGAATTTTGAAAGATTACGTTATCACACCCAAAATCATGTAATCACACCGTATGACCCCACCACCACTTACAATTAAAAAAAAAAAAAATCTGAAGGTGACTATAAATATATAAATATGTGTATGGGTGATTTGTCACGATAAGAGGTCATGATAAGTGACAACGTTTTAATTATTATTTCTTTCTTCGTAACAGAATTGAATGATTTATCAACAATTTTGTCGGATGCTACCATAGGCTTACTTGAATATCCCTAATTGTTCCAATCAAATACACACAAACACATATATATATGTATATGTATATGTATATATTCATTAATGTCTAACATCCATGAAAATTGAACGGAAAAGGATACGAAACAAGAAGAATGTGTCGTTTTGAAAGAATAAAAATTCCTTTTGACATGGTAAGTGAGCTTGAAAAGGAAAAATATATAGCGATTCTTTATTATTCTTTTTATTATTATTATTATTCATATAATTATTATTCTTATTCTTGTTATTACTATTACTAATTTAATTAATTATTTATTATTATTATTTATTTTAGGAAGTGATCAAGTGTAGTGAAACATTGTAAATATTACCTGCAAATATGCACCGATAATGAACTAGTTCCTAATTGAGATAGGATTTAATTTGTACAGGCAACATTGCAAAATTGGAATTACTTCGATCCATATATATTAGAACAAATTCTACCTTTTTGAACAACTTTAAAAATACATACATAAAATGGTTTGGACATTACCATGCATGCAACAACTAGAAGCAAACGAAGGTTAAAAATTGTTATAAGAGGATTAACATGTAATTTAAAGTGTGAAAGGTTTCATAAAGCCTTTTTTGTTACTAAAGAAATTAGGGGGCCAATATATGGATGTTGACAAAGCTCCAAACGCTACAAACAAAAGCAAAAAAGTTTCATTTCATCTCCTACATGTACCTTTTTTTTTTTGCTTTAAGCAAGAATAAAGAATTGTAAATTGAAGATGCTCGTGGGGAAAAAAAAAAAAAAGAGAAGAAGAAGAAAAATGAGAGAACAATTCTTTTTAGTTCAAAGCCACTTGACCATATAGAACAAAGTTGTAGATAAGAAAGCAAGATTATTCAAAGAGGTGTGCAAATTAATCAAAGACGTTCACTTGTTATTAAAATAAACGAATAAATAGAAACCAAAGTATATGGAGGGCCCGGGGCGTTCAACCTGGAGTTAAGTTCACATTATACATAGTGGAGAATGGTGTAGATTCATCAATGATTCAAATAGATTAGCAAAGGCCTTAGAGAGAGAGAGAGAGAGAGAGAGAGAGAGAGAGAGAGAGAGCCTAGCCAACAATGATTAGACAACGTATGACAAATGTATATGAAAAGCCTAGCCTCCAAAGAGCGGGAGTATTTCAATTCCTTCTTTTCTTCTTTTCCTTCTATTTACTTATTTCTTAAAGATAACTCAAAGTCAAATATACCTACTATTTAGATTATTTTTAAGAGCTTCTGAATTATTATCTAAATCCAAAGCACTAATAAAAAACATGTAGAATTTATACGACGTGAGTTTAGTATGTGAGGTAAAATACTGTAGTAAAAAATTTGAATTTAAATTTGTGAGAGAAAATACTGTAGTAAAAAATTTGAGTTGTGATTTGAGTTAGTAAAAAGAACATGCGTCTCCTATCGACTGTGGTTGTTTTTCATACCTATAATTTTCATTATTTTGCAGCTTAAGAAAATATTTTCCAAATATTAGAATACATATGTCAATCATGTCACATTGTGTCAATCTAGCTAAGAATTAACTAGGTCCATGCTCATACCATGTTAGACATGGCCCACTAAAGCTATTGGGAATGATGTCTTTGAAGTATGAGATGTAATAAGATTATTATTTATTTAATAAAAGAGTTTATTTATTATTTTATGTGCATATATTAATGAATATTTTATGAATATCAGTGAAAATTCCATGATTATTTATGTAACCTTAAATATTGTATATAAATGTTATATGCGAGATGATAATATTTAAGGATAATAATCAAATGATATTCGTAATGAATTTAATTAAAGTTCAGAATATTTAATTAAAACATTATTAATACATGTCATTCCCATTTAGAATGGATTGGTATTATCCGCACTGTTAATATAGTGAGATATTGAATGAGTGTATTATGCATAATGAGATTGTGTGGCACCGTGACACATACACAATATGAATTTCTGATCATTTCTGTTAAGTATAGAAATTCTAACTGAGTCTACCGATAGTCATATATAGAATGATCTTAATCTTGAGTCATTAGCAGACTCCTATTTATGGATTTATGTATTTTGATTTACTCGGTACGGATTTCGAGATGTTGAATCCTATTTCTTGTATTTTAGAGACATGATGAAGTGAGTAGCCATGAATGTTATTATACAAGATGGAATCCATTCCTTCTTGAGAAAGAAGAAGATAAATAATTCTCTTGAAGGTCGATTCGATACTTAGACTAGTAGGAGCTCTCATTCATGAATTTATTTTATGAATCACTGTCCATTAGATAATCAATGGTACTCAAGGATAAAGATCTAATTAGAGAGGTTAACAGATTTCACCTAGCTCTAATTATGCATTATTTATGGAGAATTGATCTATATGTAATGACTATATCAAATGAATACTTTACAGTTTAGAAGTAATTTATATCTATAATTACTAGAGTGCAATTCCAAGTTTACAGTGGAATAACTTTTGGAATAAATAGAATTAATTAATTAATTAAAGAGTTTTAATTAATTATTAATTTTATTCCAAGCCTGACCCCCACGTCGTCCTTGTAATCCTACAAGACACTAAGGACAAAATGAGAGTTTCAGAACCTGAAATTCTAAATAAAATGCTCAAGAATAATTAATTGAGAATTAATTATAAATTAAATAATGTGATTAATAAAATTTGAATTTTAGAATACACATGTGGAGGTGTCCACATGGTGTACACGCCCAACATAGTGTGAATCCTTCTGAAATTCAGTTGCTTGCTCTCTAAGTTATTTAATTGACTTATTTGATAAGTTGTCTAATTAAAATTCGAATTAAATTAAGTTTGACTTAAATTGAATTTGAATTTGAGTCAAAATTAGACTGTAGGATAAAGGAGAATTTTGCCTCCTTCTCTACCTACTATTTGTGCCTACCCCAGGGAGGAATCTCCTTATGGTGGCTGGGCGTATAAGAAAAGGGAGTGATTTTCATTTCTAAAATCAATTAGAAGTAGGAGATATTATCAAGTTTTATCGTAGAAATAAAGTTTAGACTTCTTCTACGAGTATGACTACTACTTTATAAATTGGAGATTACAAAAAATTGGAGAATAAAATTTTTACTCTCCCTAGCATAGGTGGCTGAATTTTATAGAGTGAGAAAATGTAAAATTTTCTCTTAAATTCTACGTCGTGCATGTGTTGGTATTCGTGAAAAATTTGAGTATTTATTTGCTCATCTTATTTTGTTTCAGGTGTGCCCACACACACATAATCATAGATTCAAGAAATTTACGAGAAAGATTCGGGTATTTTAAATTAGTTTGGAGCAAGGAACACTCATGGTCAAAGAACTTAAGTTATTAACATAATCGTTCGCTAAGTAAATAAATTAATTGGATTAATTTATTCGTACATAAATTATTGTAATATATAGAGTATCTCAAAAGTTTGTAAATTTTTTTATTATATACGATATGCTAGATACAAGCTTTCACATTGAAAATCGTTTTTAAAACCAACAAATACTTCATGTCGTATTTGTGTCAGTCTAAGACTAAAAATCTTAAGCCTAACGTGGCCCATAGACCTAGACATACCTCATTCTCATGGTGTGTCGTGCTTGTGTCCTTTTCGTGCTTGGCACAATAACACTATTGGACATGCCCCTTGGGATTATTATACCATTTTAGATTGTATTGTGTACTATAAAAAATAAGTTTCTTTTAATACTTTTCAAAGACAAATATTAATTCAATGTTACAGTTAAATACAATGACTTTATTTTCTTATTAGTAAGGAGGAAAAAAAACTTTAATGATATTCGCCATATGATAAGGGGGCAATCATATATGTAACTAGTTAGAGTTGTCAAACGTGTCGTGCTGGACTGACACAACACGCTTGACACCAAGCCCATTAAGGGCCTGGGCCGTGCCTGGCACGACCCTGCACAGTGCAGGGCTGTGTCTGGGCCAGGCCTGAGAAGAAAAACTCAGGCCCGGTCCAGGCCCTAGTCCATAAGGGCCAGGGCCGGGCCTGGGCCCAGGCCCTTCACGGGCCGGCCCCGGCCCCTGTATTTTTTTTAAAATTTAATTAAAAAAATATATCATATGCCCTAAAAGATGTGATTTTATTGAATTGACATAATAGGAGTATACATAAATGACTTCCTCGTTAAAAACCTTGCTAAGTAAAACCCGTGGGGAGATTGAGACAAAACCTTAGCGAAGGAAAAAAGAATGCAGTAGCTAGGAATAGAAAATTACGAACCTAAGTGCTTCCAGAAGATTCTGTTATTTCTAAGTTAGAAAAATATTCTTGCATCGAATTATCTGTGTATTGTTGTTTTCATCTTCTAGCATCTTCTCAGTCTTTAACGCACATTAGCCCCTCCAAGATATCTGGATGCATTTTGCTTCTCTTCTCGTCAAGAATTTGGTTGCTTGTACTAAAAACTTGCTCCGATGCTACCGTTGACACTGGAGTTGTCAGAATGTCACAAGTTATTATGGACAGTATTGGAAAATGATTGGTCTTGCTCTTCCACCACTGTAAGATGTCTAGTTTGTCGTCATCGATTACAAAATTTACTTCAAAATATTTTACTAGTTCCGTAGAAGGTTGTGTTGAGGACGATCTTGCCGTTTTCTCTTTCCTCTTGAAGAAACTCCATGACGATCCTTTAGGCCCTGAACTAGTAGTTGACGACGAAGTTCCCTGTTCTTTTTGACCTGTGCTTTATTTTGCTTCATACAAACTAAAAATATTTTCTAACATTTTCTTAGCGTTGGTAATACTTAGTTGCATATCTATTTCTAAATTCTCTGCGGTAGCAGTCATCAATGATTCAGTTCCATCTACTCTGCACCTAGGATCTAAAATGGTTGCCAATGCATATAACATAGGACAACTTGACCAATAACTTTTAAATTTATTTTCCATTAACTTAACTATATTTTCAAAAAGTTCTGTATCCCTATAATAAGAAAATGTTTCTGAAATATTAAATAGTTGATGTAAAGCTAAATGTGCAGTAGGATAATAAACTCCAGAAAGTAATTTAGTAGCATTGTAAAAAACTTCTAGAAATTTAAAAAAATACTCAGCAATTTACCAATCATGATCGAAAATTAAAATCTGATCGTTCTTACTGTTTACGTATGTCGTGATAAGCTGTGAATACGGGAGTGCTACCTTCAACATTAAATTTGTTGAATTCCACCTATGTCTCACGTCAGTTAGAAACTTTCTTGGCCGCATATGACTGTTCCTGCAATATTGTTTGAATTCTTGGAGCCGAGCTCTAGAACTAGATATGAATGATAATGATTCTCTAATATTTGTAAGATTAGCTGAGATATGTTCAATTCCTGCCTGAACTACTAAATTTATTATGTGACATGCACACCGTTGATGAAAAATTTCCCCTCCAAATGTTGCTTTCAATCTACGTTTAAATAGATTAATTGTAGCTGTATTAGCCGACGCATTATCAAAAGTAATTGTTAAAACTTTATCTTCTATCCCATAAAATCTAAAAATTTCCATTATTGTACTAAAAATAGATGATGCGTTATGAGGATATGGACATAAACGAAAACCAATTATTCTTTTTTGTAAAACCCAATCGTCATCAACGTAGTGCGCTGTGACACATAAATATCCAGTTTTATTGCACCCCTCCCACAGATCAGAAGTGCAAGAGACAGTAGTATTAAAAGTCCCAAAATTATCAACAAGAGATTGTCTCATTGCATAAAAAACTTTCATGCAATCAAAACGAGTTGTGTTTCTACTTACCCGTTTAAATTGTGGGCAAAAGGCTGTTTGGATGAATTCTTTGAACGAGGCATCATCTGCAAAAGATAAAGGCAATTTGGCACTAGCTAGAAATTTAGCTAGTGCCTTACGAGCACGTTGTGCATCGTATGTAAAATTTTATAACCCCTGTGATGTGAGTGATAGTGTTTGTTGGCGGGACTCCACACTCCCACCTTGGTGCAACGATAGACATACTTTCCAATGTCTATCCAGATGCCCAGTACCCCCACCATTTTTATTAGAAAAGTGTTTTTTACAATATTTACATACGACACGAATTTCCATCTCACATGTTTTTAGATTTGGTCGGGGCTCCTTGGTGAAATGCTGCCATGACGGAGAAGTTCGCGGTCTTTTTTCCCTGCTACGTTCTCCAGCTTCGTCGTTGTGTACTGAAACATTATCCACCGGAACATTTTCTGGTTCTGTGGGGGTGGGGTGGGGAGGCATCATTTCTTCCTCAAAAAATGCCTCATCACCAAGCTCAGGAATAGCAGTGAAATCAGGGAAGTTTGGTACGGCCATTTTCTAAAAATTGATAGAACTTGATTGAACTTTGTAAATGAAAGAGCAAGAAAATGAATGAGCGCGAGAAAAAAGCTTAGAATCAAAATCAAAGAGACAAGTTGAGAGATAGAATTAGAGTGAGATGAGAAGTTGAGAGTGAATTGTTGTGTGGGATTTATAGTGGAATTAAAGGGTATTTATAGGGGATTTTAGGGTGAAATTCCATATTCTAGCCGTTGGGCCCTTCGCGGGCCCAACATGCGGCACATGACGGGCCTTCCGTTTGGCCCGTCACGTGCCAAACGGGAGGCACGTGACGGGCCAAACGGGAGGCCCGTCACGTGCCGCCCGTTGGGCCCGCGAAGGACCCCCTGGACCAATTGAAATGGGTTGTTTCATGGGCCATTTCGCGAGCTTGGGCCGGGCCGAACAAGGGCCGAATTAGGTATTGGGCTGTGCCGCCGGCCTCCACGTGCTTAGGCCGTGCTTGGGGCGCGGGCTGAGAAGCTGAGGCCCAGCCCTAGCCCACTACACGTGTCAGGTCGGCACGGCCCGTAACAGTAGCGAATCGGGCCGTGCCGAATCCTGCACTATTACGGGCTGGGCCGGGCCGTCCATGGACGGCCCGGCCCATTTGACACCTCTATAACTAGTCATAATTCTATTCTCAATTGAAATGATTAATGGTTGAGATTGAGAAAATATTGTTTTTTTAAACTTGCTTGAGTAGGCTAAAGCTGCATAGTTGCTATCTAACTAAACTTCAAGGAACTAAAAGGTCAAAGAAGAAAGCTTTTGCATTCAAATTGAAGGATTTTGGGCAAATAGTTGGAACCTAATAGTTAAAAAGCACAAGGGAGACGAGAAAAGAAATGGTTAGGTGCAAAAAAAGGCAAGGCGAGCTACATATAAGCTAGATTCTAGAGAAGTATAGTTGTAGAAAAAGGATCCATACAAAAGGGAACATTTTCCTACCCTAATAACTGTTACGTGTAGCTGTTTGTTTTTTCTGTGAAAATATTTCACTATAGAACGTAGCTAGAGCAAAAAAAAAAAAAAAAAAAAAAAAAAAAAAAAAAAAAACCCAAAACACACCTCAACTACAGCAAGAGCACAAAAAGTAAACAAAGGCACGTTGGAGTCACTCTAGGCCTATGCCTTTTACTTAAACATGTAACTAGTTATCTTATGCCTTTAATTTGAAGTAGAAAAGAGAGTATTATAGTAAACAAACCCAAAAAAAAAAAAAAGGAAGGGGGGGTATTTGGGTTGGAGAGATCTAAATCATATGAAAATAAAGCATAAATATAATAAGTAAATTCATCAAATTACATGTTCACTTGTTGAGGTCGTGATAGGATTACATTAAGTACCATTTCATTCAATAGAAGTATAAATATCGCATATGTTTTTGTACAATTAATGCCTAAGTGGCTAAAAGAATTTCTCAACAGCAAGTCGAAGATACAAGTTTTGTGTTATGATTTCTTTAGGTATAACTCACCTTTAAAAACTATTTTGCTATGCAGGGGACTTAAGACCATCTTTAATATAAATGTTATGCCAATTGTATATTTCACATTGAAAAATTTGATAGAACATGTTATTTTTTATTTTGATATGGTTGTTTGTAATTGTAACAATCTACCACATTTGAAATTGAAATAAACGACAATTTAGCACTGACTCGACAATAACACAACCCTATCATCTTTAGTGATTTTACTTGAATAGTATTCCATACTCGACACATAAATATACGGACATGTTGATGTAGTTAATAACTCAACTACTTTAGTTTGAATTCTCAATGTGGTGGACGATCGAGCTAGCTTAGGTACCAATAATTGCAAACTCATTAAGTAGAACTCATATTTAAACTAAACTTGTAAAGGAAGGGGATTCAAGAATTTATAAAAATCCCCTAATTATCTTTTTTAGTCCACATCAAGCTTATGAGTAGGTGTAAAAAGGGTCGGGCCAGCCCTTCTAACCCCTAACCCATACGGGTTTGGGCAGTGCCTAGCACGACTCTCTAAAAATACAGGGCTGTATTTGGGCTGGGCCCAACAAGAGACCCTCAAGCCCAACCCTGACTCAGGCCCTGTACGGCCTTTGTACGGGTTGACCCTTTAGGGCCTTTAGTAGGCAGGCCTAGCAGGACCGACTCATTTTAAAATTTAATTTATTATTATTATTATTATTTTATATTTTCAGATTTAATGACAAAAAAAGAAATAAAGAAGTAATATCGTATGGCCTAAAAATGTGATTTTATTGAAGTAATATGAATCATTACAAGAAAATGACTACCGCGAAAGAAAAAAGAGTGAAGTATAAAATACAAGAATAATTAAATTAGGCTGAATTGCTTCACGGGTCTGGGCTGTTTACGGGCATGGGTCCTTTACAGGCTAGTACCGTATCCCTATTATGGGGCTCTTCTGGCATGCGGGGCCAACTGAATCTTGTACTCGAGTATGGACGGTCCATCCCAATTGACACCTCTAATCATGAGAGAGAGGAAGATATTATTAACTAGACTAGAGAGTGAGACTCTGTAGTGCCCTTCATACATGTAGGACCCGTTTAGTTCGCTGATTCAAGTTTTTAATTTCAGTTAAGAAGTGGCTTTATGTGAGAGCTTTTTACTGTAACAAAAAATTAGATGTGACTGTTTCGTATAGCTTTTTACTGTAGCAAAACTCGAATCGGTAAAATGAAGGATTCGAGTTTTATTACAGTAAAAAACTCTCAAAAGCAATTACATTTAATTTTTTTAATACAGTAAAAAACTCTTACATAAAATCACGTTTTAATTCAAATTAAAAAATTAAATTAACAAACTAAACGGACTCAAAAAATACGGTGACAAAGATGGTGGAGATGGTACGGTCAGCAAAATAATTTGCCGGTGAGGGTTTGGGTGGGCAAGTGAAGTGTTACAGCTGGGTGACTGAAAGGAGCACTACGTAGGAAAGGACGTGGGACCTACAGATGAAATTGCTAGTAGCCTAGTGTCGGATGCAGAAGACATCAATGCTACAAATAAGATTAAAAGAACACCCAAAATATCGGGGGTGGGGTTCCCTCTGGGTCCCACCCCATAGCTGTTGTCCCACAAATTTTTTTTATTTTATTATTTTTATTTAAAAAGCATACCCAAATTTTCATTGTTAAAATTGTTATGGGTCTTTTTATTTCTTTTTCTTTAAAAAAAAAATAACTTTACACTATTAAATTCGATTCAATTTTTATATTATTCAGTTCAAACCATATATGATCTTGACATACGCAAATTTCTAATGGAAATACTCTATTATACATTAACTTATGTCTAAAATTTTGGAGAATAAATTTGTCTAGAAAGAAATTTAATTCTTAAGTAATAAAAAGATTATTTTATTATGTGAGTAATTAATTAATAGAAATTCTCTATCCTCCAATTAATAAATAAATAAATAAACAAAGAAAATCCCGCATTGTTTATGATTCTATGAAGTATTGGCGCCGCCCCACCATCTTTGCCGGTGGGCCCTGACTGCCTGGTTGTGGTGGGCCCAATAACGCATTGTTCGACCCACAATGGAGACAGAGCGGTTACTTTAACAGTCTGATTGATCATGTGCGCTTTGAGAGAACTCAACAGTTAATTACGTTGCCAACATTTTTATTACAGGGGAGCCTCCTTATTAAAAAAAAATTAATTATCGATAATTTTAATTTTTAATTTTTAAATTTTGTATTAAAAATTATCAGTTTTTTATAATTTTTTTTTAATTTAATCATATATTTTTACGCGTTTTTTAGGCTTTCTTTAGAGCATCTCTAATAAAATGTTATAATTGATGCGCCAATTATAAATTTAATATTTGAGTGTAAAAAACATTATTCAATACAAAACTATTTATTGTGTTAAATTTCTCATATGTTATATTTTATGGTAGATTTCTTTCTAAGTATAACATATGAAAAATTTGACATTTGATTGTTATTGATTGAAATGTTTATATTTTCACATAATCATTATAATTTTTATATTTTTTTAATTATTTTAAAGATAAAAATTTACTTTTACAATTTTTAAAATATAATGGTTATGAGATGAAATAGATTTAACATTTGAAATAGTATTATGTGTTAAAGTATAAATAGAATTAAAATATCATATCATATTTTTTAATACTAAATATATAATTCGATCAACATTTACATTAGAAATGATTTTAAAATAGCTTTTACTAACTTTTGGTTGCTTTTTCCTTCACCAATAAATAAATAAATAAACTAATAATCTGTAACTTTCGTCCAATTTTGACTTCGAAACCTAAGTTGGACTTTGCTTAGTTCTTTGTTCAAAGCGGTTTCACTTTGGATAAACACAAACGGCTTATGAAAATATTTGGATAAGTGCGGTTACAAATATGAACTTCTTATAGCATTATACCATGAGAAGTGAAAACCAAACTCTCAATAATGCTCTTAAGATGATATGGCTTATTGAAGGTATGGAGTACTTTTTCAACCTTATATAAAGTTTATACATCCATTTTCATTTGGTTAGGGGAAAAAAAAGGAATTTGAAAGTTATTTTAGTCCATAATTTATAAAAGAGTAATGTTAGAGACATCAAGTCAAATCTCAATTTTTATGTATTAACTGATGTACAATGTCAGTTGTAATTTTTTTATTAGTTGATACAATTTCTTATTATTAATTATTGTGACAAATGTTTTAAACAGCCATAAATGAAAAATAATAATTCACATGCCATATTATTAGTATATACAAGTTGAGATTTAAGTTGATATCTCTGACATTATTTTTATAAAAATATTCAGAATATTTGTAGTGGGAGTATATACAACGTTTTCGTTTGGCAGAAAAAGTGTATATGATGTCTTACAATGGCCCGAATACAATTATTATAGTGGTTGCAAGCATAACACAAGATAATTTCACTATCTAACTCAACTATAAGGTGATAAATTTGAATCTCAAACCCTCAAGTTAAAAAAATGATGATTATACAATATGGTAGCTTTAGAAAGAATTGAGTACAAAAATAGTAGCAAATAGCCGCGCAACGTTCACGCATGCATGCATGTGTATTAATGAAAACTTCTTTGGCAGGAATTCAAAGCCTATTTTTAGCAACGTGTCACTTGACCATTTAGCAATGATACATAATAGAATTTCATAGTGACAATCACGATTAGATTTCTTTTTTGATTGAACAATCATGATTAGATGTAACTTGGGAAGTTTTAAGTTAATATCATCATTATTTGAGCGATTAATATCACTAAGAGCATTGTCATATATATACATATATATATATATATACTTTGTTTAATGTGGAGATTAGAGGCCGGTCCATTTGGTAGAATTTTTACTTTTGCTTTTAGTCAGTAAAGGAGAAGTAAAAACTTTGACTTTTAGTAAGTGTTTAGAATAAAAGAATTTAATAAGTCAAAATCATTTTAAATTTTCTAATAGATAATAAAAGTATTGGAATTAAGTTTATAATGTCTAAATGAAATGCTGGGACAAGTTATAAAGTCTATTTAAAAGAGTTCTTTTTTAAAAAAAAAAAGTCTTAATATATGATTTTGACTGTAAGTTCTTCTAAAAAATGTAAACACTTCTGATAGATCATCCAAACACTTTTAAAGATAATTTTTGGAGTCAAAAAGTAAAATATAACTTTTAAGAAACTCTCTCCAACAGGCCCTAAATTTAATAGGAATAATAAAGGTTGGCTTTGTGTAGCTCGACTCAACTTTTAGTTGATGTGTTAATATTTCAAACTATAGTTAATAAACAAAAATGACAATTTAAAGTTCAAATGCAAAATTTGTAATAGAGTTAATGTTGGTTTCTGAATCGAATTCGGGTGTGGAAGCGTGGAAATACGGATCAGGTCCGAACAAAAAATTGTCATAAAACTTTTGTGAACGCTATAGAATATATTAATTTACAACGAATAAATTAATCTAATTAATTTAGTACAAGAATTATACCTTGCTAACGATTAGGAAGATAACTTAAATTCTTTGACCAACGAACGATCCAAGCTCCAAACTTTCTCAGAATACCCAAATCTTCCACGTGTACTCCTTGAAACTTGCAAGACTTAGAGTGTAGGCTATGGGGTAGAACTATCGTTTATGATCACTCACTAATTTATTTTTCTTCACTATCATCGCATGTATGTGAAGAAACTGGGAGATGGAATAACTTTTCTTCTCTTTTTCTCTCTCTATAAATTCGGCCAACACTAGAAAATTAGGAGATCAAAATCTTTTTTTTCTCCAATTCCTATTGTCTCCTATTTATATAAAACTAGGAGAACCCTTTTGCTTGTAGATAACGCAATAGGAAATCGGTAACTACTATATTTTAATCTCATTAAAATACAGTTTTCCTTTTAATTTTGGAAACAAACTTTCTTTCCCATACGTTATAGGTGGCCGGCCATTATAATGTAGGAGAGAGAAAATCCCTTCTTAATCCAGTTTCTAATTTTAGCTCAAATTCAATTCCAAATAAAGTCACACTTTACTTTCCCTTTAAAAAATAAATAGAAAACTTGTCAAACAAGTAAATCGGATTACTTGGAGAGCAAACAACTAAATCCTCCTATGATTTTTTACTATGTCACACGCCCCTGTGGTCCCACCACAGTGTGTGATAAATAATTAAATAATCACATTATTTAAAAAATAAAAAATAATAATTTGCGAGTTATATAAAATCCCGATAATTCATCTTGTCTTGCAAATATTACAAGGATGACGCAAGGACTCATGGACCTATAATTTTGAGCTCCAATAAAATTAATAATTAATTAAACTCTTTAATTAATTAATTAATTCTATTAATTTTAAAAGTTACTCCTTTAAAAACTTGGAATTGCCCTCTCGAAATTATAGACCTAATTTACTTCTAAGAACTTGAAGTATCCATTTGATATAGTCACTACATATAGATCGATCATTCATAAATAATTCATAATTAGAGCTAGGTGAAATCCGTTAACCTCTCTAATTACATCTTTATCCTTGAGTACCATTGATTCTCTAATGGATAGTGATTCATAAAACATATTCATGAATCGGAGCTCCAACTAATCTAAGTACCGAATAAACCCTCAAGGGAATTATTTATCTGCTTCTTTCTTAAGAAGGAATAGATTCCATAATGTAATATTAACATTCCCGACTACCTATTTCTCTATGTCTCCAAGATACAAGGATAAGATTTAAGTGTGTCAAGATCTTTACCGAGTAAGTTAAAAGACATGTATCCATAAATAAGAGTCTGCTAATAACTCAGGATTAAGATCATTCTATGTATGACCACCAGTAGACTCAATTAGAATTTCTATACTTAACGAAAATTATCAAAAATTCTTATTGTATCTGTGTCCCAGTCCTATATAATCTCATTATGTAAAATACACTCATTTCGATATCTCAACATATCAACGATCGGATAAGATCGTTCTATTCAGAATGGGAATGACATGTATTAATAATGTGATTAATTAAAGATTCTAAACTTTAATCGATAACCATTATGGACGTTATGTTTTGATTAGTATCCTTAAATATTATCATCTAGTATATAACACTTATATACCATATTTAAGGTTACATAAATAATCATAAAATTTTTAATAATATTCATAAAGTATATAATAATACATGTACATAAATAATAAAATTTCTACTTTATTAATTAAATAATAAAATCCTTAATTACATCTCATGCTTTCAAGACACCATTCTCAACCGTTAATATCCCTAATATCATTTAAAAATATTAACCTAGACTCGACCAAGCTGCCTTTAAATTTACTAATCTAGTACTAATTGATTTCTTTTTTTTTTAAATTTAAAATGGGGAGATCCGAACTGTTCACATTATGATGAAGTCAAGTGTAGAATTTGTAATCACCGAAAAAATCTTAGAATTAAATAATGTAAATTTATTTATTTAAGTCAAGGACTTTTTCCAAGAATATACTGTCATATTTTGTGACTGAAGGATTTATGGAATTAATATCAGTATTCCTAAATTCTATAGCAACTTTTATGATGACTTCATATTTTAAGAACAAGTAAATTCAGTTGATAAATTCTCACCGCAATTAAGGTGGAAGAATTCTCCGTGCATGTACAGTTTGAGAATCCTAATCTCAGGAATCTCTTTGTGCAATATAATGTTAGCAACGTATAGAGAAACACTCTGACATTTAAAGAGAAAACTCTTAATTTCCAAACAGATAAGAAGAAATTAAAGGGATAGTGTTTTAGTAAAGAAATTCATATGTAATATGAGTTCAGAAGTTGACAAAGTCAGAAACTGAAATTTCATGTCAACTAAGTAAATTTCTAAAAGTCAGTATGAAGTAATAAGAATAGCTATAAGAATAGAACATCAATGAGTGATTACCAAGTGTTCACTAAACCTTGCTTATGTAAGCAAGATGACATCAAGTAAGCAATTATAAATTTAAGTTAGGTAAAATAATGTTATCGACTTTCAGATTGCAATAAGGAAGGATGTACAGAATGCTGTTTTAAACCCAAAAGTGGGCCAACACATGAATCTTAAGGTTAAGAAGTGAAAAAAGAATTGAAAAAATCAATTTTATGGTTTTAGAAATAATCAGAACGAAAAAAGGATTCGGAAGGCCGAATCGCGTAAATTGAGGTTTCGACTGATTTAAGTGGACCGAGTCAAAATTTGTTGACCAAGAGTCGACCAAAATGTCACCCTTAAAAAGTTAGTCAAGAATGGTCAAAGTTGACTAAGTTGACCAACTATCTGAAAAACGCAGATAAAACGCGCACTGTACGTGAAATTAAGCTGAACCAAAATAGAATAATTATTAAATAATCAATGGTTGAGATTAAAAGTAACAAAAGAATGGATGGAGGAGATTTTGACATGTGGAAAGAGAGATGAAGGAATGGCCGGCCAACTTGGTGAAGAAGGGATGAGATATTTTGGTGAATTTTGTAAAATGGTCATTCGAAAAGTTAAAATTTGTAACTTGAACCCTTGCCTTTTTGGATGGTTGTTTATTAATGAAGAAACACAAGGAAATGATCATTTTCATGCACAAGGACAGAGAGTGACCAACCAAGAGAGAAATAAAGAAAAAAATTCACCAAAGTGAAGGAAAATAAGTTTTAAGCGGGAATCGATCGAACTATCGATGATTGATGATTCCGGAGTTTGTTATTCATTCTTTTAAGGTGAGATTTCAATTTTTCCTCTCATTTTTCTTACCTTGGCCGAATGGTTGATGTAGTAGAGAGTATGGAGAAAGTTTACTAAGTTGATGATTGAATTTCAGTTGATGAAGGAATTGAAAGCTTCGTGATTAAAGGATGAATTTTTGGTTGTTAGATTATGTTTCCAACAACTTTTGGATATGAAAATCCTTGTGAGAAATTGGATGGAACCCTAGAGTATGGTTCCTAAGTTGATTAAATTGTATGAGAAAGATTGTTATTTATGATTAGAAGATGAAGTAAGAGCTAAGGATAGCTCGGGGAAACACTGAAAATAAGGCGAAACACCGCCGAAATTTAGTGTGAGAATTTGAAGTTAAACCTAGTTTTGGTTCTAGAATTGGAGGCTAAACTTGGTTTTAGTTCTAGGTAGAAGCTTTAAACTATTTTCTTAGAAAACATTGCACAACTGTTAAACAGTTTTGGTGTTGAACAGAGGAGTTTGTTGAAGAACTCGAAGTATAATCTCAGGAAAGTATGTTGATTTCAGAATTTGCTAATAAAAAGGAAGGTTATTAGGATTCAATAAACCTAATCTTTAAATTAGAAACAAGGTTTTATAATCCTTTAAGATAGGAAAAGAGAAAGTAAGCCATAAATATAGAAATTATAGTTTCTTACAAGCTTGCTAAAATAGAATAGCAAGTGATAGTTAATCTCACACTCTTAGTGGGTATTTATTCTCAGAAATAAGAAAGAAAGAGAATAGACTCTTTGGCGAATAGAGAATTCCACTTCCTAAAACAGGTAAGTAGGAATCTGACCTACAGTATAAATAGATTTTAAAATGAACAGTACACATAAATTATATGTGTTAGAGTACATTTCATGTTATAGTATGCTATGCTATGTCATACTGCATACACCTTAATAAGTCAAGAGGAGCTTATAAGAATAATCTTAGTTGAATGTTGTACTAGCCTCCTAGTTGAGAGGTAATTCAGAGCCTCCTAGGTGAGAGGGACTCTAGCCCAAGTGAGGCATTCAGTTCAGTTTTAATTACGGAGTCAATGGGGGACTTATGAACCCTCCCGTCCCGTATATCGCGTGCAATGGTACGAGCACTTGGGCCCAACAGTAAGAAAGATAAGACCAGATAATAAATTTATGATAAGAAATCATAATTCAGCATAATAAGTTCAAGCATATCATTCATGTGAACTTTTAGTTATTTTGCGAGTAATAGTTCCTACTTGCTGAGCAAAAGCTCATTTCAGAGTATTTATACTGTAGGTAAGCAACCTGTACATAATGCTTGATGGACTGATATCGAGGCAGCGGACGAGCGGAGTGGAGGTCGGGGAATGGATACCGCACGCAATTATTTCCGCAATAGTTTAAAATTTTAAATGAATTTGGTGGATTTGTCTAGGAACCTGTGTTTTGAAAGTTTATAGTATGATTGTTAAGTGCGTGTAAGCTAGCAGGATTTTGAGAAGCAAAAAAATATACCTATGTGTAAATTTATGCTTTAGAAAAGGAATTATTTTTGAAGTATAAAAACTTTGCTATGTTCAAAAGTGGAAACCAGAATTTATGTCGTTACAGTAAGTTTAAAAAAAATGATATAACTTTTTTTAAGAGAAAGAAACTTATGCTCAGAATGTTACAACATTCGTATAGCATTTATATATATATATATATATATATATTAAAAGAAATGCTACAACATGTTATATAGCATTTTTAAAAAAAAATGTTATAACATTCTATATGGCATTTAAAAAAAAAAATGTCCCACAAATTTTAGAGAGTTTCAGAAAGTATATATTAAAGTTAGTCAGGTCGTCACAGAATTACTATTAGATTATCCATGCGATTACAATAATAATTTATATTCACAATGTTATTCTGTTCAATTTTATTTGGGAGAACAAACTTTTTTTTTTTTTGGCAAACTAGCTAAATTAGAGTAGTAGTCTACAATAAAATAGTGCATAAACATCTCAATTTAAACAACACATTCTTTAGCTACGTTTTATCTATGATTTTAATTCCAACATTGAGAAAGTCTCAGACCCTTCTTAGTTGGAAATTAGACAAGAATAAAAAGAGTGGACGATAAACTTTCTAGCTTCAAGTGACCAATCATCAAGCTTGCCATTTAAAAACAACTTGAAATTTATTAAATATGATATCCACGCACTTGCTACAAGCTAATTAGAATATTCTATCAACATTTAATAAACTAATAATAAAATTGCATATTCTCAAGCTTAGTTCCCAAGTATTTATTTATATATTTGTGTCACAGCATCAAGTATTCTATTAGAATTTTTCTTTATTCTATAATTGAAAGATTCTTATACAAACTAGATATGATAATTCGGGATAATATATATACAAAGTAATCTTAGGCATTTTACATATGTTGGACGGATTCCTTGGGGGACCTAAACACACCTATAAAATACAAAATGTTATCAATTAAGTTATTCAGGAGATAGTGTAGAATTTTTTTTTATAAATTACAGTTATCAATCAATCTAAACAATCTGGTCAAACCCATATTTTATGTTTGCGCTAATCTGAGTATATTAAATATTAAATAATTATATATTTAAATTCATCTGGGACACAAATTCCAATAATTACCTTTGTCACGTCAAGTAAGAAAGAAATATAATTAAACATTTTAATTTTTTAATAAAAATCTATTTTCTAGTAGAGGACCTGAGCGGTTGACAAAATTTCAAAAATATTTTTCTTACCCAGAGAATAATTTACGAAAATTAATTAATCAAATTTTCAAGTATTTCTGTTATTGTTGATAGTAGATATTGTTTGATGAATATAGGAATAATAATAATATCCTTATAAAAATGGGTTGAAATTTGATTTTACCAAGAAAACTATGGACATTAGGGAAAAAAAAACTTATAGATGCATGACCTGCGGCGAGATGACAATTAATTTATGGCCAAACAACCTTTCAGAACAATCTTTTTTATATACATTGATTAGGCAGTATAACTAGATGGGACACGTCAAGTAGATTATAAAATTTCAGAATCTTCTGAGTTTTATTCCCCTTGTTACGATCTAAGTTAATGATTTAAATATATATATATATATATACATAAAGTTCTTATAAAAATGGCAAGAGAAAATAAAATACTATTATGCTAGCATGATATAAGTAGTCTTAGGCCAATTAGATTAGAACATAAACCTATTTTGTGAAGGAAATTATCGACTTATAATTACCGAATAAGGAATTTTTAATAATTTTGGCCTGCCGAATGCTTGATAAAATAAGGGCTAAAATCATGAGAATCAAACCATGTTGCTGATCATATAGTAAAGTGGACACAAATATCGAATAACGAAGACGATTGGACAGCTTCCCACGAAAAGTTTCTTCCTATAGTTGGAATTAAATTATTAGATAATGTTCATGAAGATAACACCAATACCGTATCTTTATCTTGTTCTAATCGAAATAATCTCTTCCTAAAATAATTCAGTGGATTCATTCCTTAATCCGATTCCTTGATGCATCACGCATCCACTAACGACCACTTATTATTATTATTATTATTATTGGCAAAGTCTTCAATTCTACAATATACAGTTCAAATAATGTATTTTCTTTTTTATACTCATCTAATATTAGTCACATGTGTGTAACATTCGGCTCATTTAAGTGTAACATTCTATATTACATTTTTTGAATGTTATACTCAAGCAAATTAAATGTTACACACATGTACAAATGATATTACACGAAAAAAGTTATATGTACTTGACTGGAGACTTAACACAATTTCTATTATTATTATTATTATTATGAAAGGCGGGGCGGGAAAACCCTCTTATTTTTAGTTTACATGAATTTGGTTTTATTGTTCAAGTTTTGAAGTAGTTTTAAATTTAATTGTTCTATTCAGATATGTCCTTAAAACTGTACAACCTAGAATTATTAATTGCTGGCATTTTAGCTGTTTATTGGTCTTTTCAGAAGTCAATTATTAATTTCCTACGACTTGCATTGGCATCTTTACGATACTAATAAATAGAAATATGTGGAGAACTACTTTCAAACTACCATAAATTGCCTTGTCCTCAGCCCTTCAAATTCCATTAATTAACATTGATACCTGGAAAAGGGACTGTTTCATAAATCATAAGTACATAAGGGCTGGTCATTAATATCGTATTTATAATTTTCCCTGCGTAATGTATTAAGTTGTACACCTAAAAATTATTGCTTCATAAACGGTGTTCATTGCAACTTGCGTCGTGGATTTCATGCAAATTTCTCAAACCGAACAAGTCAAGAACTTTCAACGCGTACGTTTACTTTTTGTAGTATACTAAATATATATATATATATATATATATATAAATGCGAAAAGGCACTTTCTCTAATTTATTTTTGGGACAATTCCATGTTTGTAACAGTTTAAGCTTTTGTCGAATTGGTAAATTAATATAGTATGTGTTTGTAGAAAGTTGTATTTACTAATAATTAAAAAGATAAAAAATGTATAATTGACACGTAGTTAGAATTAAAGTTAAGTGTACCTAACACTATTGTATCGCTTATAAACAAATACACATTAATATACATGTCGTTTTTATTCCCTGCCAAACATTGTCGTTTTAATCAATATTGTTTAATTCTTGCCAGAAGCTTTTTTGCTGTTCTCTTTTACGTCGTTTCTCTATGTTCTTACCCCTAAAAACGGCACGTTGCTTTTTAAACAGAAATTGCCATATTTATACCTTTTTTTTTTCTTTTTCATAAACGACCAACAAAAGAATGGGGCCATTTTTGTAGAGAAAAAACTATGGGGATCTAATTAATTCCTTTGGAAATAATGACCGCTTGTTGTTTTCTTAACCATAAAAAACGACATGATTTTGTATAGCATAAACGATATGTAGTTTGACTGAGAAACGACTACTTCGTTTTTTTTTTTTGGTGAATTACTTGTGTTTTTTCTTGATGTCGTTTTTTAGAACAAAAAACGACACGTATTCTTTTCGTTGAATAAAAAGAATATGTTACAAACTTCGAATTCGATGTTGGGTATGTTGAATGTTGATCAATAATGTATCTCCCCGAAAATCTTCAAGCAAAATCGTTGTTGGAGAATAATTTGGTACGTAAGAAAACGTATTATGTTATTATAGTCTATATCCAATGTTAATGTGATGCGAATTTATTAAAAACTGCAGGTAATATTCTCATAGTTTATTACGCTGTGCTGCACAAATAAATGGAAGCAAAAAACAAATATTAAAACGATAAAGAAGCATCCAAACGACAAAAAAAAATGCAATATGAAAGAACGGCAACAAATGAAAAGGAAAAAAGAAAGAGAAGAAAATGTGCGAAGAACGTCCCAATTCCCAACTGTCGAATGCACGGATCCGGCATGGAGAGTTTTGTGTTAGTTTATCAATCCATCCTAAAAGCTTAAGCTATTAGGGATAACACTAGTTTTATACCTTAATATTTTGCTTATACGTTGCTATATTTTTTTGGTTCCTCTACATCTTGTTTTCTTACTTTGTTTTCTTGTTTTTCATCTAGTTGTTTTCTTCAACGGCCTCTTGATATTAAGATCTTTATGTCTTTATTCTTTTTTCAGGCAGTTAAATGAATTTTATTTGTTGTTTTTTTAATATCACATGATTTATTCTTACGTACTCTTCGGATAAAAAAGACATTATTTGATTGGATTTCTTTCCACCATATCTTTTAATACTTTCTTTCTTCTCAAAAAAAAAAAAAAAAAGTCTGAAGAACAGGACAACAGGATAACGTGTCAAGGGATGCTGATAACGAGAAAAACTACATCAAATCAGGAAAATAAGAAATGAAAAACGACCACGAGTCTAGAGCGACAGTAAAAGAACCAGAGTCTTAAAAATGACAAGAAAACAGAAAACAACAGATGAAATGAGAATTATAAAAACGGACAAGAAACAACAACGAATTAAACCAACAACTAAGTTTGAAAAACGATTCAGTCAAAAAAAAAAAAGAACAAAAAGAAATAGTATAAAAGACGACGAAGGTTAGTGAGAAGGAAAAAACAACGATAAATAATGAAACAAAATAGCAGAAAAATAAAACGACAGTAAACGTCAATAGCAGGGGAAAAAAACTACAAACAATGACAAAGAAGATAACAAAAGAAAAACGGCAACGGACTGTAAAATTACAAGCAGATAAAAACGACAACTACTGTAAAACGGCAATAAGGATAAAAAGAGGACGACAAGAAATGAAGAAAAAAAAATAAAGAAACTAAAATTAAGAAAGAAAGAAGAGCCTTGATGAGAAACGTTAAGAGATTAAAAAAACAAAAACAAAATTAACGACGACTAATAGAAAACGACAAAGAACTCTACAATGGAATGAATCGTGAAAACAACAGATTTAAAAAAAAAAAAAAAAAACAACAACAAAACAAAACAAAAAGGATTGAAAAAAGACGACAAAAAAAGAAAAAAAAAAAAAACCAACCTTGTTTAAAACGTCAATGCTAAAAATAATGCCACAAACAAGAAAAAACATAAACCACAATGACGATATTAGCAAAATGACGACATCAATTTGAAAACGACACTAGAAGATAAAAACGACAATGTACTTAAAACGGCAATATGAAACATTAAAAGCGACATCTCTCCTGTCTCTGGCCAAATATTACATGAAGTTTGGGAAAACTACCATATTCAGAGTCATTTTACCCTAGTAGGAAGAGGAAAAGATAATGTGAGAAAAACTATTGAAGCTGATTAGTTATCCACGATCTGGATTTTAAACAAAAATTTAATGCCGTTTTGTTTAGAGGAGAAATGACTCGTCCTATGATGTCGCTTGGTCTTCGTAATGACATGTCGTTTATATTCAACACAACTGTTGAAACATCTTCAAAGTTCAAATAACATGTTATGTTATATTTTGTCTAGATTAGAACGAGATGGTGAAAGAGAAAAATGAACGTATTTTCATATAGCAATGGCTAGTAATTTTTAAGGATAGCTATCTTAATAGCACTAAATACTGGTAATTGGAACCATTATCAAACATATCCTTATAGCTTAAATAAGATTATGCATGCCAAACAAAACACGAAGTCAGTGAGAGCATAAAATCTAGGATAAATTTTATTTTTTACTCTCTAAACTTTAGTCTTGTTATCACTTTATTCTTGAACTTTGAAAATTAGTATGCACACCTTTTAAACTTTGAAACGTTATTAATTTTACCCCTTCTGTTAATTTTATTAACGGATTTAATGACAAGGCAATTATTAGAAAGGTAGTTTAATAGATTATTTTCATAAATATTCCTTGAAGTATGTACCATATTTAAAAATGTCTCCTGATCTATTAAAACAAATCAAAATACCCCCTAATCTATAGAAAACATAATAAAATAATGCCATTAAAAATTAATTAAACATATTAAATTCAAATTAAATCAAGAAAAGTGATTAAATATTTAAAAATAATATAAAAAGCTTGAATTTAAAAATTGAAAAATTAAACAAATCAATTTTTTTTTCAAAAATCAAAACAAAAAAGAGGAAATTTTTTCAAAATTAAATAAATATTGACAAAAAGAAAGTAAATTTTTAATATTTAATCACTTTCATTGATTTCATATGAATTTAATATGTGTAATTAATTTTTAATGGCATCAATAAAATTATTATTTTATCTTTTTCATATATAAATTAAAAGTCATTTTGATATGTTTTTATAGATCTGTTAATAAACTTAACAGAAATTAATAATGTTTTAAAATTTAAAGAGTGTACCAATTAATGTTTAAAATTTAAGAGACAAAATGCTAAATGGATTAAAGTTTGAAAGGCAAAAATAAAATTTATTTATTTTTACTTACTACAGGCAGTTTCCATTATGGCACAAAATTGGCACTTATGAACACGAAATTAACGTACGTACAAAACCATACTTTTTCCGGGAATTATGGCACAAAGTACGTAATTATGACAAGCAAGAGAAAGAGAGAGAGAGAGAGAGACTACGTAATTATGACAAGCAAGAGAAAGAGAGAGAGAGAGAGAGAGACTACGTAATTATGACAAGCAAGTAACAATAGAGAGAGAGAGAGAGAGAGAGAGAGAGAGAGGTTAGAAGGAGCAGAGGCTAACTTTGTCTTTGTCGTGATGTGTTAAAGAATATTAAAGAGACGTGAAATTCGTGTTATGATTCTCACAAAACCATACTTTTTCCGGAAATTACGGCACAAAGTACGTAATTATGACAAGCAAGTAACAACGGAGAGAGAGAGACTCCGAGTCCGATTGGTACGTAAATTTATTTTCTAATTCGAATCATAATTCATAATAATTCGTTACAATATTTTTTTTTATAAAAAATATACATAAATTAAAAATAATTCTAATCACATAATTTAAATTCATAAACTAAACACCACTTACGTAATAATGACAAGCAAGTAACAATATAGAGAGAAAGAGAGAGAGAGAGTACGTATTTATGACAAGCAAGTAACAATAGAGAGAGCAAGTAACAATGGAGAGAGAGAGAGAGAGAGAGAGATGATAGAAGGAGCAGAGGGTAACTTTGTCTTTGTCGTGATGTGTTAAAGAATATTAAAAGATTCCAAAGTTTCCAAGTTTCAACAATTGTTGACAAGGGCAAAAAACCACCCAAAAATAATGCTTCCCCCGCAGTTTACACACATAACGGCAATTTCCCAAGTTCACTGCAGTTCCTCCCTATACAACCTTCTGTCAAGGCCTTTCTTATGCATGTAGAATTGTTTTGGGGGGTGAGACCAATAATGCCTAGTGAAAGCAAAACTCCTACGAATTTCTAACACTTCTAATCGTAACCGAAAAAAATAATAATAATAATAATAATAATAAGAAAGATCAAACATCAATAAGAACGGTTCCCAATTCATTATCAGAACATGGCCAGATTTAACCTTGTGTTATGTTATGATATGATATGCCTATGTCTTTTTTGTTAATGCAGCTATTTCCTTGTCCTGTTGTTTCTTCAGATACCTCTGAGCAGTTGCATTCACAATCTTCACAAAGAAGTTCATGAGCATGAGCCACACAACCGTGCTCCAAACCGAAGCGAATGAGAAATCCCACTTTTTCACCTGATGAGGGGTTTTAGAAAACAGTGAAATCAGTACCGGAAAAAACCAAATGGAATGCACCTCAGCGGTTTACGGGGTTACCTTGCTATCTGAGGATACGGGTGCGGATGTGAGATATTTTTCTTTCACAGCGTCAAGTTTGGCGGTGAGGTTGGGGAGCGCAGATGCTAAACCCGGGATGAAACTCAGAACCCAAATTAATTCGTTCTCTATCCAATTAAGAAGTTGATTATTGCAAACAGCAATAATGAAAACCGTCTACAGAGGGAGAAATACAAAGCAAATGAAGAAGGGGGAAAAAAAGGTCAAAAGATACCTTGCAAAGTTGATGAACACTTTACAGAATAAGCAGAAAAGTAAAAATTAGATTAGCTTAGAGAAACAAATCTAAGATGAGCTTCTATTAAGGTCAAGGCATTAAAAAAGATGGGATAAACTGACTGAGAAAGTGACTTGACAAACCTGTATGTGCGTCTTAATAATTGCCTTCCCAATAAGTGTTGAAAGGAAAAACTTCCAAAATGGAATTCCAAATTGTCCACACATGATGCCAGCAAGATCAAATAGAGGATTTGGAATCTGCAAAAAAAAAAATAAAAACGGGTAGGATGAAATGGAGATAATAATCTATATGATTTGAAATAAGCAGAAAATTCGTTTTCAAGTACACTAGATAAGTTTTTCTAACAATGTATGGTCCCCTCCTCTAAGGTGCTTTATGACGATAATGGGAAGGCATTAAAAAGGATTTTTTTTTTTTTTTTAATGAAATGGAAGGAATTTAAAAGTTGGACCTAAAGTGAATGACACCATCGTGACATATGCATCACTTTCCACTTTTCAACGCTGAAGCATTTCCCTCATATGCAGGACATTCGGTTCTTTATTGGCACGCAATAGGCCATAGGGATGGTCCAAACATGAAAAGACCATAACTCTAGCCACGCAGAATAAGCAAGCAATGGTTAAACATTATTGATTATTACCAAGGAAAAAGCAGAGAAAGTGCTACTACTTGAGCAACTAGATCAACGAGAGACGTGATTAAGTTGCCAGAACAAGAAAATATGCAAATATCTTTCAAAGACACGTTCATAGCCGTTTTCTTTCAACACAAAACTTAATTTCTCAAAACTACCTAAAAGGTCAAGAAGGGTTTGTGTCTAAAACCTGCCAAGGAATGGTAATCCAGACTAAAATATATTTAATTAAAATGACGTTTAGAAATGAAGCAGGAAGAGACTGAAACTAACCGAAGCTAGTATTAAGATTGTAATGAAGTTCAAATGCTGTGAGTGTGACAAAAGCCAGCGCCTGATATTTCTCATGTGAGTAGCCCAAAATCCATTATCCTCATTTGAGGAGTCATCTAAATCTTCCATGGCATCCACTCTGTTACCCGATATGCTTGCTTCATAGAGTAGTAAATCAAATAAGAGATGGACATTGTCATAAAGGTCTTGTGATTTCAAGTTATTGTATGAAGGAAAAAAATCTGTTCCAGACAAGAGATCACAATTTGTATATACTACCAAATAAAAACATTACAGATCTTAATTAGAAACAAGCGAAAAATCCTTGAAAGGTTCCACCTAAACACATAGAAGTTTTTCAAAAGGACTGCAATATTTCCAGAATGAAATGAGTTGGATGAAGTTTCCCTTCTATGCCGAGTTACAATTAACCTCTATTTCTCTCTAAAATAAGGCATCTGAAGTTCCAAAAAGCAAAAAAATTGTTCTGCAAACTAGTAAACCACCTATGTGAAAAATATGACAATAATAACAGATTTCAGGAGGATGAAAACATATAGTTTCTTCTGCATACCTGCCCTTGATAAAAAATACGGAGGAAGCTCTCCTATCGCTGTCCCAACACCCCATAGAATAGCCTCAACCTGAACCTGTGGCAATATGCTGCTAAGTGGTACCCGCAAACCGTGTACTAATGGAAACAAAGGTGGTCCAAATTCAGAACAGTCTTTATCAAGCCATGAAGGACCTCTTTTCAACTGTATTGTATCATATGGAGCACTTTTTAAATCAACTCGGCCACACTTCATTGCTTTTATGGTGAAGAGAGCAATATGAGGGCCAAGGTATAGGACAAAAGTATGCAACCCAGACCCTGAGGAAAGCAAGAAAGATTATGTTATTGTTAGGATCCTAGTCTCTATAGCTAAGATTTACCAACAATTATTAGACTGTGAATCTGCTGATAGCCTTTTATTGAATGCAAATCATTACCATAACAACTATGAGCTCTTATGAAGCTCTGATATTCAACAAGAAAGGAAAAGTTACAGAAATAAAGATAGATAGAGGGGTTTTCGAGGAACCCCACAACCTCCCAGCTATCAGCTCAAGCACAAGATTCACAGTGCCCTCCCTACTGCTTCGATACTCCCCAAATACCCTCCAATTCTCTAACCAACTTTGCACGTCAAACTCAGATCCCCAGATGGGCCTTCCTCGCTCACCAAGCCCACTATCTTAGACTGACCCCCATCCTCTGGGCCTGGGCCCACAACATTACCTCTCTTGGCCCTCCTAGCATAGACTTACCGCACTGGAGGTCTAACAGTTACATTCCAGTGATGAGATACTAAGGCGATTAGAAAAGAATTACTAGACCATCTAAGAGTTTCATTACAAAAGGGCAAGTCTAATGCTTTAAAATAGAGAAAGAAATTGTGCACAATGTTTGTAGTCCAAAATTATCTGTTATAAGACAGAAATCACTACAAAACTAAATATTTTCATCGTCATGAATACAATATACAGACAATAATTCACACTTGTAATCTACATAAATAATGCTTACCTAGACCAATTGACGATGCAACTCCAAGGGCCATCCACCATAATCCAAACCGAAAATACTTAACAAGCTCCTCCACGTGCTGCAAAACAAGTTATAAGTAGAATTCACTATTGGAAAGTAGTAGTTATACAATTTGACAATAAAATACCAAGATTGAATAGAAATTTAACCATCACCATGAAAAGGAAATTATAATAATGTGTATGAAATTGTTCATCCTTGTCATAGGGCTAAAAGCTTTAAGCTTCTTTTTATGTTTCTTACAAATAAAAACAAGTATAAGATTTATGCTTGCGTCTATCCATGTAGTGATCCTACAAGCATAAAAGCAATAAAAAGCTGTAGGAAATGAAATGTTGGGTCATAAGAAAGTTATAATCTTTCATGATGTCATATCACAGATGGATCCTTTCGAAGGTTACGAATTTAATCTCAGTAGGACCATACTAAATTTGCAAACAAAATTTATTTAGTAACATACCTTCTCATGGGGGCCATCAATGGTCACAAGAAGAACTCCAACAGCCAAAGCTAGAGTACTCAATAGCATAAGCCAACCACCTTTTGCCAATAAATAGAATATCGAACGCTTAATATAAAGGAAAACAGCCAAAACAAAAAACTTCAAAGTTTTGAATGGTTGTGTTGCTAGTGTCAAATTTTCTAGATCTTGCTGATGTTTCTCCTGGAGCCCTGCAAAATAAAATATCTCTATCAGCTAATAGCATTCAATAACACTCTTTAGCTTGTTTCAAAGGTCTAAAACTTCTCTTTCCTTTTTTTTTTTGTTTATTTATTTATTTTTTTGTTGGAAATACCAACATCTAAAACAGAAGAACCCAAATGGCTTGTTAATTTATAGCCAATTGTCGTCACACCAAAGTTCACAATTCATAACCATATTCAACCGAGCAAAAACTCATCATCAACTAGAGAAGGAACACGCCAAACCAATAAAAATGCATCCAACAAAAGAAAAAGAAAAAAGACGCCCAATTGGTGAAAATATTTCAGGCTTCCAAGTATCATAATCAATTAATCTTCAAAATTTTCAACAAAAGCTCTCCTTTGCACAACGGTTGAGACCCATCTAAGCAATAAACAGTTACTGCTTATACCCAATTCCCAACTAAGCAAATTCTGATTAAAAAAATTGAAAGATTCGATTTTTACACCCCCAAAAAAGTAAGCCCATTTTCAATATTAGTCTAAACAATCAAAATCCCATTAACAGAAAGAACAATAACGACGATTCAGAAAGCCAAAATTTCAAGATATTAGAGAAAAACAAATCTGGGTTTTCACGTTTAGGGATTACATTTCACATTATCCATAAGAAATAAATAAACAAAAATAAATTAAATAAAAAATTGAAGAACTCGCCTGATATCGACATGTCAGTAGTAGATGAAGATGAAGAAGGTGTTCGTCTTCGGGAACCCATTAAACGAAGATCACAACCTCTCTCTATTGTTCATGAATGAAACGAATTCAATATATAAATATATATATATATATATATATATGTAGGTATGTATGTATGTATGTATAAATTTCTCAACAAAATGAGCATACGAGTATTATGAAATATAGATCGATGCAGATCAATACGTTGAAGTTAGAACCAAAAATTCGAAAGCAAATTTCAGATCTGAAATTACGAAACTGAGAGAACAACCCCTCTTCAGAAGTTAGCGTGAAGGATGGGTCTCTCTCTCTCTCTCTCTCTCAAAGAGCCCAATATAGAGTCATTTCTATTGTTTATTAATTATTGTTTTTATTTTTATTTTTAAATGGATTAATTTTGTTATAACATTTTTCTAAAAACATTTCTTGGTTTTTTAGTGTTATTTGTTAAGGTAATTGTTTTAGTATTGCTATATATTTGTTTATTTTTTGTGAAAAACTTTTAAGAGTCAGGAAAATAGTGAAAGTCCTTTTAAAAAAAAAAATTACAAAGAATAATGAAAAGTTACTTTAATTCTAGCAAGCTTTTTTTCCCCTTTTTTCGAAGGTAGTTAACTTAATTTTTTCTTTTGGCAAATGATTCTTTACAATGTTACGGAGGATTCCCCTATATAATAATAAGGAAAAAAAATAGTTCTTACCAAGTACCAAGGATTCCAATTTAAAATTTGAAAATATCAAATGAAAATATTTTCTTATAATTTATATGTTCATATGATTACAACTATTTTTTGGGGTATTACTATTGAATATGAAAAATATATATCCATTCCACTGATGGGTAGTCATGATACTAATGCATTATTTGCATGCCTGATAATCTACTGAAAAGACAAAGAAAGAAAAAAAAAAGATTATAGGGGTCACTAACTTTTTGTTTTTTCTTTTGTTTTGTTTTTGTTTTGTTTTTTTGTTTTTTTGTTTTTGTTTTTTTTTTTGAGAATGAGGGTTTACTACGTTCTACTCAAATTGCAATTATATTATTTCATTTGAGAAGAAAATAAAATTAAATAGCTTTAAAAATTAAATAAATGAGATCCATTTTGTTTAGAACAAAAACGTGCATAACCATGATCATTATTTGTTAAAAAATGCCTCACAGGGGCATTAGAATTTTATACAATTAATGCATCTATACTCTAAACAAAAGTTCTCAATTGTCTATCAAATTAAGGGTCCCTCAAAAAATAATTTTATAAAAAACTATCAATATTAAGGGTCAACGTGCAATTATAGTTTCCAAAAGAGTAAAAGAAATCAAAAGTCATTTTCTAGCACCATTATTAATGTTGGGTTTGTGGGTCAATAACAAAACTAAAAATGAAAATAAAAATTTTAAAAAGAACATCATCAATTTCAAGCTAATCAAAACACCAAGCAATTTTCCTTTTAAGTTTGATCTCTTTCCCCTCACTATGCTACAATTGTAAATTTTGGTCTTCTCAATCGAGTAATCCAATCCTTTATTATTTTCTTTTTCTTTTTCTTTTTTGTGTTTTTCCTCAATTAAAAGTGATTGTCGATTATTCCTTAAAAAATAAAAATAATAAATTAGTGGCGGTCATTGGTCAATGGCTTCTACCTTTCGGCAAGCCAAGGGTGCTTGAGTATATTCCAAAGCACATTTGGCATATAAATGCAGTTAGTATAGTTTGGATCAGAAGAAACCAGTCAAATGTAAGATAACATTATTTTTGCTCAACATATATTATTTGCTGCTAAAATACTCATTTGAAATTGAAGCTTAGAGGGAATACATATAAATAAATATAAATTTATGTTTTCTTTTTCAGTATAGCTGAAAAAATATATATAAATAAACATATGATTTTCAGGTTTGTCACATGGACTGCACTTTCTGTAATTACATAATATATCCCCGTTCTATTGGCTTATTAAATGATTAAATTAAATAAAAGAAATAAATCCTAGCATTATTGATAATATGTATATGTTATATCCTATTATTTCAGTTATTTTGTTTTTTTTTTATATATATTCCCTAAATTAAAAATTTGAAAACCAGGTTGAATGGCTGGCCAATCAGTGACTATTATTGCGATGACGCATGTGCTATGGATCTGCAAGAACAAGACAACACAGTTCTCTATATATGTTTTTCCTTTTTTTTTTTAAATTTAAAAGAACTTAAATCTATGTCTATCTTGTGCAATAATTATAATATATCTCCTGGCTTTCAAAATCCTATAAAAAAAAACAAATACACATGGAAAGACATTTCTTTTGGTAGTTAATTATAGTTATAGTTGGGTTGGAAGTTGGAAACTACGAAGCATTTGTAATATTATATATAAACACATACCAAAAAACACATGTATCCGATCTTATTTTATTTAGTTTATAGATATCTCTAAGAATTCTAACGTATAAATAATAAAGAAACATACTCGTGGCAGACAATTTGCAAATGCTGACAATACACCCTTCAAATTTATAAATTTTAAAGAGTCAAAGGAAGGGGTGATAAGCCACAAATTCTCTACACATAGTGAGAAAAGGAGATCCTGCATACAAAAAAAAAAAAATGATACCATAATTTAGGCTTGTTGTTAGACTTGACCCGCATAACGATACAAATTGGGTTGAACGGGGTCTAGGTTTTTATTGTTTGTAATTGATACGATTTATGAATTCAACATAGGTCCAAAGCTCTTGTTTGGTGTAAGATTTTCATTTCAAATTTCTAAAGGGTAAATTTCAATAATAGCACTTCTGAATAAATTATTATTAATTTTAGCACTACTTTTGTATACTTTCACAGTTAGCGTCGTCATGTTAGCAGTATGAGGGTAAAATGACTTCTATGCTACTTAGGTCAAAATTATCATTTAAAAGCACTTCAAAAAGACTTTCAACTCTCTCCCGCCCATTCTCTCTCTCTTTCTATACCTCATTTTCGTCTCTATCTCTCTACACCTCATTTTCGTCTCTATCTCTCTACACCATATTTTCATCTCTCTCTCTCTACACCCCATTTTCGTCTCTCTCTCTACACCCTATTTTCGTCTCTCTCTCTCTCTCTCTCTCTCTCTCTCTCTCTCTCTCTCTCTCTCTCTCTCTCTCTCTCTCTCTCTCTCTCTCTCTCTCTCTCTCTCTCTCTCTCTCTCTCTCTCTCTCTCTCTCTCTCTCTCTCTCTCTCTCTCTCTCTCTCTCTCTCTCTCTCTCTCTCTCTCTCTCTCTCTCTCTCTCTCTCTCTCTCTCTCTCTCTCTCTCTCTCTCTCTCTCTCTCTCTCTCTCTCTCTCTCTCTCAAGTTTGGCCTCTTTCTATACTCGGTCTCTCTCTTCCCCACACCCTCATTCCCTCATCGCCAATACTCCGGTTGTGCACCAGATTGAGGTTGGTATACAATTTGTTTTTGTTTTTCTTTTATTTTTGTCTTTTTAAATTTATTTTTCGGGAGACTTAGTATATAGAACTCGAAAAAAATGACTGGGTTGAACTTAATGTGATAGGAATTGAAAATATCCTTCGTCAATTTGAGATTTTTGATGGTTTATAACTGATATGTAAACTAATTGTAACGACCAACACGTCAAAGACATAGTTGACCTTGGGAGTCATAGTATTATGACTCATAATGTAATATGTTCGGTCATAATACTATGACCAGTCAGTCATTACAATATGAGTCATTATCTATGAGCCAAATTATAACAGTATGAGTCAAAATGGTTAGTCATAGTCCAGTCATAGTATTATGACCAGCCATAAGACAATCATAGTGATATGACCGTCCGGTCATAATATTATGACTGAAATGACCCATAGTGTTATGACTAGCACACTATGACTGCCTTATGACCGGTCATTATACAGTGTTATGACTAGTCATTTCTAATGACTTGATGATGACTAAGAGTAATTGCATATTGATTAACAACTATTATTTTTAAATTATTTAGGAATGTCTGTTGGATTGAGCGTCTTCATCAAGTACAATGGACATTGGGACCGTGCTTCTAGATACGTTGGTTGTGAAATGAAGGGGATATTGGTCTCCACCAACACAACTTATATTGGTCTTATAGATTTGGTGAGAAATGTGCTTGGGATTCAGCCACAAGGATAGTTTATCCTTAAGATATGTCGTGGGTTCGTCGGTGCTCATGGTGGTAGACGGTGGTGGTCGTTGGGATTTCTTGATCTCTGTGCATACCCACGTTCTTTCTCCTCCTCATCTCTCTACTTTGAATATTTGAATTTTATAAGGCTTCAAAATATATTCAAGGCTTCAAAAATGAAATGAGGCACAATTGTCATTTTAACTCAAGTAAAATCGGTCTGGTCCTACTTTTGTTAACATGTCAATGCTAATTGTGAAAGTACACAAAAATAGTACTAAAAATAATAATAATTTATTCATGAATGCTATTATTGAAATTTATCCAAAAAGGAAATGGTGATAAGCCGTAAAATCTCTACACATAGTGAGAAAAAGAGATCTTGCAGATAAAAGAAACTGATACCATAATTTGAGCTCGTTGTTGGACTTGACTTACATAACGATACAAATCGGGTTGAGCCGGGTCTAGATTTTTGTTGTTTGTAATTGATACGATTTATGAATTCAACATAGGTCCAAAGCTCTTGTTTGGTGTAAGATTTTCATTTTTCTTATGAGCGGTTAGAACTTTTGCTTGTCGATTATCGATTGTTCCACAAAAATTCAACTCTATTGTCCTTGGTTATTCAAAAATTCCACGGAATGCCAACGAAATCATGCAAGTCTTTGCTATATTCCTCACCCGTCTTTCTAATTGCTTCATCGACTAGCTGTAGTTAAGGCCAACTTGTTAAGAACAATTTTCAAACTACAAGTAAGAAAAAGGACAAGGAAAAAAAAAAAAAAGCTTATTTTTATTTTTATTTCTTTTCCTTGAGCGAGGAGTGACACAACTAGCTCTCCCCCGCCATCAACATTGTCCTCCATAATCTCTGCTCTTCCCACCCACGTTACCATGGGGTGAGCCAGGTTGGCGCCAATGCTATCAACTCACTATAGAGGTTTTTTTTTTTTTTTTTTTTTTTTTTTTTTTTTTTTTTTTTTTGTGTATTATTTCCGTAAGTATCACCGGTAGCACTATAGATTACCGTTGATAATGTAGTAGACTACGATTAGTAAGAATACCTCCAGTCACATGTTAGACTGCCTTCAATAACACAGCATTTTACCATCAGTAACACTGCAGACTATCACCGGCTCGGACGTAGGCTATGACTGCAGTAACGATTTTCAATTAATTGTGTATCAAATACAATATAACCATAGTATAGTGCTGGGTTGACATTGGGCCAAGGTTTGCATCATATTCACATGGCAAAGCCCTTTTGGAACATGGGCTTGAGCTATAGCTGAACCCAATCAGCAAACATAACACAACCAAAGGACAGGAGCCATTTTTTACGCTACTGAATTAACTTTAAAAATACATGGGCCTTAATTTTACTTTTTTATTTTTAATTAATACACTTTTAATTAATATAGTTATTAACTAAAATAATGTAAACAATAAAGAGTACAAATCTAAACTCATGTAAATTAAAAGAATATTTGTCTCATTTTCCTCATTTTACAAGTGTAATAACCATTCGAATACACCTAATGCTCATGCCATTTTTTGATTAGTACATAACTCTTTTGTGGAATGGTTTTTTCTTTTTGCAAGAATGTGGTTAAGTTCATAACTTAAGCTACTTGCATTTTTTTTTTGGCTAATCAAGCTATATGTAAGCTGACCAGAGCAATTTTTCGGATCAGGATATGCCCTTTTGCTTTAGTCTTTGTTTTTTATATTTATCATTGATTCTGAATCATGATTCATGGTTCTCTACAGTATTTTATCTCACAAAAAATACATGTAAAACGAGAATGATTCTGAATACATAAACTAAATGTCCTCAACATTATCATGGTGTCAAGAACAGAAATGATGGAGTCACTTGTTTTATCACTTTATTTCTCACTCTCTATCTTCTCTTTTAATTCACAAGTCTCACACACTTTTTTCACTTTTAATTATTTTAATTTGTGAATCTCTATACTTGATAGTATATATCTATAGTATACATAGAGAGGAGAAAATACATTTATTTTTTTTCAATCTTTTGTTTCGTTCAACCTTCAAAAATCTTTCAACCCGTGAATCTGAATCCTCTGTATGATATATCTAGACTACATGCAAAATAAAAGATGACACTTATATTTGCAATTTTTTTTTGTTCAGTCATCACTATATATTATATAAATCTTATGATGTTGTTCAATATTTCATTATTTATATATGTTAATTTCATAACTTTCTATTAAGTTTCCACTAGAATGATTACGATGTTAATTTTCGAATTTGAAAAACAATTATGGGTTGACTACACTTATTCAAGTTTGCATTTCTTATACCATGAGATATAAATGCTATATATATTCAAGTGCAACACAAATTATAAGATGACTTAGCACACTCATCTATCTATTTTCTTAATGATAAACAAATATGAAAAAACTCTTTGAATTAAAACATAATTAAGCCTACTTAATAATTAAAAAAAGTTGATATAAAATTTTGCAAATAAAAAAATGTAAGGTAAATATTTTAATTTTTTTTTATTACTAAGAGAACTTACCTAAGACACACCCCTCGCATTTAGAGATGCCACTATGAGCCGAGGCCTGTGGGTCGGCTCGGGCCCATCTTGATACAGTGTCAGGCCGAGCTAGCCTGGCACGATACTGTTTAAGGCACAACTCATCCCAACAAAATTAGTAAACTGAGCTGGGCTAGCATTTCTCTGCCCATGCGACGGCCCATGAAAATTCATGGGCCAGACTGGACTTAGGTCGTGCCATGTCGACATAAATAGGCCCAACATGGGTCGGCCAGTCCCGATCCATGTAAGACCCACTTGATTCAGCTCATATAGGCCCACAATGGGACAACCCATGAAAGGGCCATTGTAGCCTAATTTCATATATATATATATATATATATTATTATATATTTTTTGCTATGTTCACTCGTGGTTGGAGAATGGTCTTTTGCCATGCCTGGCATATCAGGCTTTTTATGGTTTTTGTTTGTTTGATTTTCATTTAGTAATTTTATAAACATCTTATATATATAATTATCTTCACTATACTCATTTTTTCTTATTATGATTTTATCTCACTAGATTTTTCATAGAAAGGTTTTTAATGAGAAAGTCGTAAATAAATATATATTTTCATATTTTCATTAACTATTCAGACTTTTATTAACTTGTTTAGAAATTTTAAAAATAAATATTAAAAAAATTAAAAATTGAAGATTATGATGGGTTGGCCCATCTAAATTCACGATGGGCCTACCCATCCTAACTCGTTGATGGGTTCAAATGGGGCGGCCAGTCCCGGCCCATGTAAGACCAACTTGATTTAACTCATATAGGCCCACAATGGGCCAACCCATGAAAGGGCCATTGTAGCCTAATTTCATTTATATATATATATATAAATTATTATATATTTTTTGCTATATTCACTCGTGGTTGGAGAATGGTCTTTTGCCATGCCTGGCATATCAGGCTTTTTATGATTTTTGTTTGTTTGATTTTTATTTAGTAATTTTATGAACATCTTATATATATAATTATCTTCACTATACTCATTTTTCCTTACTATGATTTTATTTCACTGGGCTTTTCATAGAAAAGTTTTTAATGAGAAAGTCGTAAATAAATATATCTTTTCACATTTCCATTAACTATTCAGACTTTTATTAACTTGTTTAGAAATTTTAAAAACAAATATTAAAAAAATTAAAAATTGAAGATTATGATGGCCTGGCCCATCTAAATTCACGATGGGCCTACCCATCCTAACTCGCTGATGGGCTCAAATGGGCCGGCCGGTTCACGGTCCACTTGGCCCGTATCACGGCCCGGCTTGGCCCATAAAAAAATTGGCTCATGGTGTGGACTAGGCCGAGAGTTTTTCTTATATGGGCCCACGGCTTGCGTGGGCCTAAGTAGAATGGGCCAGGCCGGGCCGCCCGTTCTTGCAACTCTACTAGTATTAGGATAATATAAATGAGAGAAACACACAATTCACGAGTTCTAGTACTATATTATTTGTGTGTGTTTTGGTACATATCTTTTTAGGTTTACTTTAGAATAAGATCCACCACTACTCGATTCAAAAGTTTTGGTGATCAAACGCAAAGAAATTATAGTATAATTGTACAATATTTGATGCATTATGAGTTATACCCTACATTTTATAGATTCTTTTAATGGGACATTTTCCGGTATATCAACATATCGGTAGGTCAGGTTTTATGTCCGTTAAATATGTATTAAATCACATAAAAGTCAAAAAATATACAGATTTAATAATTAAAAAAATTTAGCATATTAATACACCACGCGTACAAAAAAATCTCCCTTAATAATATTATCTTCTATTTGAGAAAGTTTCTTTAAAAAAAAAAAGTTAAACCGTACAATATATGAAGATCTTAAACGAATCAGATACAAGGAGAGATGATAAGTACAAGAAGATCTTAAAGAGGGGATAAGATCATGATCTGTGAAGAAGATTGTCTATCAGTGATTAATGCTTTTAATGGTTCATCTGCAGTCCAATGGGACGTGAGTTCAATTGTTGAAGATTCATCTCTGTTGCTAATTCTCTTTCTACTAGCAAGTTCTTCGGGGTCCCGTGAGAGTTGAACGATTTGGCTCATAATATCACGAAATGGGCTTCAACCAGTCACTTGGATGAGTAAATCAAAATTCCTTATGAGAAAGAAGATAAATATGTGTGAGTTTGGATTTTTATTTTTTATTTTTAATTAATATTATTTTTAATTAAATAATTATATAACTCAAAGAGTATTAATCAAAAGTAAAAGAATAAAAATCACGACCGATTCTTAGAATAAGTTTAACAATTTTCTCATTCCTCCTTTTTTTTTTTTTTTTAATCTCTATATAGGTTTCCTTTCTGTCTATTTTGTGTTTTGCTTTGTTGTTTTCGGGCTTCATTTGTTGTTGTTCTTACCTTGTATTTCTGCTTATGAAAAAAAGGGAAACATGATAATGTTGTCTCCTATCTTATCCGTTTATATATAAGACATTTCATTTTTGTTAGAAAGATAAGTTGTGTGTCAGATGATAGAAGAGAGAACTCGGATAATCGTTTTTCATTGGTATGTCACACCACCACTGGTTATATAATGAGACATTTCTTAACTTGCGATGTTATTTAAATAAGGATTTCAAAGTACTCGATTATAAGTATAACTGTATATGCATAGTAGTTAGGTCCCGTTCATTTCACTGATTCGAGTTTAGAATTCGAGTTTTTCTATAGTAAAAAGCTCTCACAAATAATCACATTTAACTTTTTTACTATAGTAAAAAGCTCTCACATAAAGTCACATATCAACTCGAATTAAAAATTCGAATCAGCAAATTAAACGGCCCATATATTAATTAAGTGGGGTTTACTGTCGGAAACTAGATTCTATGTCCCCTTTATATGCCCCTAATTTCTGTCTCTCTAATCAAATTGTGTCACTTCAATTAAAATCTCAACTCATTTAAATTTAACACCTCACCACCATTATAACAATTTCTGTCAGTTTCATTCCGTTACAACTTCATCTTCTTCTTCCATATTTTTTTTTTTTACTTTCTTATTCCTATTTTATGCCCTCTCTCTCACTCTCATCCCCTCTTATTTATCATTTTCTTTCTTTTTCTTACTTTGTGCGTTCTCTCTCTCTCCTTTTTTTTTTTTCCTTTGGCAAGGATAGAGCAGTGAACAGTTTTTTTTTGTTTTTGTTTTTGATAAAGAACGATTCATGAAGTTGATTATGAGAATTTAGAAGCTTATATTGGTCTGATCTAATTGAAGAAAATGGTTTATTTACCACTGTTTTTACTACGAGATGAGCACCAGAGGCAAAGTAAAAATGAGCGTATTAGCAAACTAAAAGTTAAAATTCACATGAAAACAATATGACATATATGCCTAATTGTATATTTATTCAATTCCTTAAAAAAAAAAAATACAAAGCAGAGACAACAAATATCGTCCTTTTCAAATTAATATCACCTGTAAAATGAATTGAGTGTTTGAATATCCAATATCACTTAAAATACATGAGTTCAGATTTTTACCTTTTATTTTTTATTAATCTCGTTTTTAGTTAAATAATTAAAAAAAAAGTTTTCGATAAACATAAATATTTTTGCTGAATTTTGTTATTTTATGGCTTTGTCTATACCCATTAATAGACAACACTAAAATGATTTAGGAGAGTTAATTTCTTAATCAATTATATATATGAAATTCTGATATAAGAAAGAGAGCGCATATATATATATATATATACATGATTTCCAATAGCTAAAAAAAAAAGAAAAAAAATTGCTTATTAATCAATGCACTTTTTAAATTATTTTGAAAAATTAGAATGTGTAGTTTTTAAATTTTACTTCTACTTTTATTTTAAATAAAAATAGTGCTTCTATTAAAAGCACAACAATTATTTAAAGGGAAATAGTAGAAAATAGGCCAATATGAAAAGCTTAAGAAAGTATATAGGCTAATTTTTAGTTATAGAAATTAATAGGCCATAACTTGTCAAGTTATAGTTCATAACCAGATAAGTTATGGACAAACTTATCAAGTTATGGTTCATAGCCAGACAAGTTATGGACAATTATTGACAATAACGTGTCAAGTTATGGTTCATAACCAGACAAGTTATGGACGAAAACAGTAATTTGGCCTATTTATTAACTTATGTAAACTATTGGCTTATTAATTTTAATTCATCTTAAGTCTTGGCTTATTTTCCTCTTTCTCTCTTATTTAAAAAACACAGCAACCCTAAACCCTAAACCGGCCCTTAGCCCATTCTACTTTAATTTGTATTTATGTTTATTTATTTTAATTACTTGAAGAAAGAGAGCGGTGTCTTGAATTTGAGACCACATGGAGAAAAAATAGTGTTTTAGTACCCACTTTACTCAATTATCTAATCCAATAATGCCTTAAACCAAGTTAGAACTACTAAGTAGTGTTTTTTTTTTTTTCCCTGCTTCTTCTTCTTCCTTTAAACGTGTTGTACAACATTCTTTTTTTTTTTTTTCCGAAAAAAATGTAAAGTAATTTGGACATGTATAATACTGGATTTGCTTCAGGTAATTTAACTTAGTTTGCTCCTAATAAATTGAGCACCCCTTTACTTTCCAACTCGAATGAGTTGAGATATGAAATTTCCACCTCTCTCCGACCTCATATGTGGACTACCCGAGTCGGGATGATAGTTAATTAGCATTAATTTTTAAATAAATTCAACAATCTTGTTGCTCAGAAAAAAAAAGAAGTACAATTCATATATATATATATATATATATGTGTGTGTATATATATATATATATATATATGAATCCCGGTTTAGACACCAGATCAAGGAGAGTTTTAACATTTGTCGCTGAAGGAATCTCGTTAGTGTCCTCATCGCATAATATAATATTGAAGTCATTAAAGAATTTTGATTCTGCTTTTTCTTTTTTCTAATTTGTTTCTTCCATATCTCCCTTTTATCGCACCAAAATTTTATATCTATAAGTAAAGAATAAATTTCACTAAATAAAAAAAATTCTACGATCCTTTTCTCTTTCTTATTCTAGCTCCCTTTTAATTCTTAATTGTGTTTGCCTTTTCTGTTCATGTGAACTCATCTTAATTCGGTGTTTTGGAATGTCCCGTGGTGGTTAAAAGCTTTTCACTTAGGTCCTTTGCTCATACGTTAATATTCTTAACTATATATTTTGCTTTTTACTTTATTCCTTTCCATCGCAAACAAGAAAAGGATGTTACTACATTGAATCATGATAAGGTGATAATATAGAATGAGGTTAACTAGACCTATATATAATTATTATTAGTCGATTCTCTGTTAATAAGCCTGAAAAAACTTTGTTGGATTCGAAGATGACACAAGTACACTTTCAAGAATAAATTAATCACAATCAAGTTGTACGTATGGCCATGATGTAGGATCTAATATGGGTTAAATACATTGAAAAGATGAATACAAGAAATTAGCGGGTCTGTTATAGTCTCATTTTCATTGTCGCGTTGAATATGATATACGATATATATTATAGCTATACATGATACTAGTGTATTATTAGCCAAGTAAATCATGAACTTTTACCTTAGTAAATAAATTGTTGATCACTCACTTTTAAGTACATTATCTTTTGTTTTTCATCGGAGCCAGTGTAATGTTTGCAGAAGAACTATCCCCGCATGCTGTGTTATTGTTACTAAAATTATTTTTTTTTACATAAATTATTATTATTATTTTATTATTATTATTATTATATGCAAAATGTGACTTTACACTAGAGTTCACTTTTCTTTGGCTCACTACTTACTCAAAAATTTTATCCTTGTGATAATAAGAAGTATAAAAAACTATATATTCTGCATATTATTTTAATCTGATGTGATTTTGATTAGATTTAACAGTTAAAAACTGATACTATTGATAAGGAGACGTAACTGAGAAATGTCCTAATAAAAAAAGGTGTGTTATTAGCACACGAAACAACTATATAAAATCTCCTAAACTTCAAGTAATTATACGTCATATGATTTTCATACTTAGATAGGTATATGACCGCAACATAGAAATTTCCATTTTTATATTTCATGTATTGAAAACTGTAATCCCATTCCTAGCTAGCAGACTCCTAGGTACTTATTTTAGTACTCCAGCTAATTGACTAACATATGCGTGAATACGCTATAGAGTCTAGACAGGGCTAAATGTTAATTTAGATAATATTTATAAGCACATACGATTATTTCCTCGATTGAATGTCAAATCCAGGTTTATCGTAACTTTTGTGCACATTAATTATATTCTTAACGGTGACAAACCCCTCCTCATTCTCATCATTTATAGAAGAAATTTGGTGACCCATTAATAAAATAAAAAGTGTATGATCTTCTCCCAAATCACCATGATTTCAATACGATACAACCCAATACACAAACAAAATCTTTGATTGGGGTGCTGAGTATATTGAATCTGGGTGCATTTTATAAGGAGAAAATAGAAAGACATCTTTATTATTACACCAGCTCATGGCAGTAGCATGGATGTTTCTTATATATGCAACTGGACGTATGTTTTCCTCATCAGCACAAGTATTTTTTGTTTTGTCTTTTTCCTTTTCTTTTCGGGATTTTCTCTGATAAACCTGAAAAATTAAACTACTGGTAATTCTTTACTTTTCAGCTGTTAAATTTATATAAAAAACTGTCTATTTTGTATTTATTTTTAAATCTGATGTGAGTTTAACGAGATTTAATAATGAGAAATTGACATTATTAATAGAGAGGCCTATCGGATAAAGTACCTTTCTTTTCCTTCTTTTAATCTCAGCTTGTGTTAAGACGAACAATGTCACATGGTCTAGAGGAAAGGACGTACAAATGCCAATATTGGTGTTTCGGCCAGTTGTAATCAGATATATCATGCAGTTGACTAGGACTTCAAAGGATACTAGTGTTATTAAGAAAAGGTTCGGCAGAGAATATGTTGCAAATTATATGGTAAGAGTTGCTTAAAAAGTACATATTAACTAAAAAAGAAAAAAAAAGTTAGTGAAAAACAGTATTTTTTTATTATTATATACACCAATTAGTTATTTCTTTTTTCATTCATGGGTAAACAAATGCAGATAAGTCCCTTCCAAGTTTCAATTTCCAAACCGTTGGAGGGTTAATGGATCTCTCTTTTTCAATTGGAGAAATGAAACTAACACCTTTTTAGAGTACAAGAGTCTACATTTTTATCTCTTATTCTTAATTAATATCTTTTTAATTAAAAAATTATATTAGTTAAAAGAGTATTAATTAATAGTAAGGGATAAAAATCAAGACTCATACACTCTTAACGGTAAGTTCGGTACCGTTTCTTCTCTTTTCAATTTTACTTGAAATTTATTTGGATGAGTTAAATCCCTTCAGTGGGGATATTGCTTAAATTTCAGTTGGAATCATTTATTCAAGACTTCTTCTTATAAGGTCACGAGAAATTATAGGCCAGTACTATTATCTTACAATACATATAAATTAAAAAAGGAAAAAAAAAATAACAACCAAAAGAAACAAACAATTAAACATTTTCTGATGGTGACAAAGGGGCCCAAAATTACTGCTTCTATTTATGATCGAATTGCATAAAAATATCAAATTTACTGCTTTGCAATATCTCGCTTTTCTGGGGTTATCCACAAATGTTACTCTTCCAACCAAAAAGGGAAAATTATACTAACAGAAACCATATATTATTATTTTGGGTCATTAAAACTTGAAATATAGCTTTGTATTTCTTTTCCCCATTATCTCTGATTCTCTTCACACTTTTTTTTATATAATTAGAAAAAAATAAACATTTTAGTTCTTCTTAGCATAGACACTTAGAGGGTGTTTGATATGAGGATTCGTGTCATGGTTTGAATCATGATTCGTGACTCGCTACAGTGTTTTCTCTCACAAAAAATACACATAAACCAAGAATGATTTTGAATCCGTGAACCAAACTTCCACTTAATTACATACCCTCTTCAAAGATTACGGTATTAACCTTCGTTGGCCACTATGTATTAAGAAGTGCTATGCCATTAATTGGAGCTCTAAAAGGGCAGATATGAAAATCTGGAGTTTTAAAAGTTAAAGATCACCACCAAAATATAAGTGCCCATTTTCTTTTTCCTTCATATATTTTGTTCAATTCAGCACTTTTAGAATATGCAACAAAATCTCCACTATTGCTCCATTTGTGGTTATTATATATTGCTTGGTCTAATTGAATTTTTCTTTTCACAACTCAAATTATAACTCAATTTTTTTTTATGTGAGAAAAAGCTCAAGTCATTATTCAAACTTTTTTATGTGAGAGAAAATACTGTAATAAAAGACTTTGAGAGATGATTTGAGTTATGAAAAGAATAAGGCGATAGTGTTAGTGCTTGTGTCTAATTTGCATGTTCTACTCATGTATGTACTTCCCTCTTTCTTGCTGTCTTTGTTCTGATATGTACATGACAACTATGATTTCATATTAAATTATAATACCTTTGAGGATATTTATGTATAGTATGTCTATTGATATTACATATTTCAAAATGCATTAATTACGGACTTTCAAATAAATTTGGGACCTTAAGCAAAAATATAAACACCTAGATATATGCTATCAATCGAGATTTTTTTTTATTTATATTTTATTTATATCTTTATATTATCTAACGCAATTTCTTAACTTAAAAAATTGTAGTACTAAATGGTAAACCGAAACCATATTATACATTTTATGAAGAATAAATGAAAATAACAACAAAACAATGTCATCATAAAAAAAAGAAATTAAATAAGATCGTAATTGGAAAAACTCGTGTCTTGTGTAATTGTTTGGTTTGTAATGAAATGTTTTCTTTTCAAAAAAATATACATACATATATATATATATATATAAGAAATAAGATCGTATCTATAGCTTTCAAAGAAAACAAAGAGAAGAATACTAAAAGATTCCACTTACGTACCTTTAGTTGAAATTTGTTCAATGACAATTCGTAAGGCAGATGGACTAAAACGATTGTTTGTTTGCCCCCTAAAAGACGTTTCTTTCCTTAATTTATTACTATATGACTTAAAATAACCTTAAACATTGAATTCATTACATTCACACTTTTTACATGTGGTACATTTCTTTTTATTTTTATGTTCGACAAATATTAGCTGACTTGGTTTCTATAATTCGGATTTCACATAAAGATAAAAGGAAAGAATTCTTTCCATCAATAAAAAAAAAAAGAAAAAGAAAAAGAAAGGGTACAAAGAGAATCCGAAACAGGTGTAATTCCAATACGACATATAATGAAATGTAGGACGTGTTTAGTTCGGTAATTCGAGTTGAGATATGATTTTATGTGATAATTTTTTATTATAGTAAAAAAATTAAATATGGCTGTTATTCTGAAAATTTTTTACTGTAACAAAACTCGAATCGGTAAAATGAATGGGGCCGTAATCTTGACAAATTCTCCGTTTTTTCTATAATTGAATACTCTAAGTTAATTTGGCCTTTTGCGATTGGAAATACATCTTTCCCGTGTAAAACAAATACTATTTAATCATCCACTATGATCTACAATACTAATTATTATTATTAAATAAGGCCAAAAGTAGCACACTTAAACTCAATAAGATTATTATACCATGCCCCCCATCTGGTTGTCCATGACCACCACTTAGAAAAAGAAGGAAATAATAAAATAAAATAAATAAAAAATAAGGGCCATGCAACAGCGTAGCCGTACATATTTTAATACTTTTAAGTGTCATTGAACCGAGCTGTCAAGAAAGAATCTTGGCTGATCTCACAAACTAAAAACTACATGCATGCTTAAACATATACAGAGTCCATTCATTTTGTTAATTCGAGTTTAAAATTTGAGTTCTGTTACAGTAAAAAATTTTCATAAATAATCACATTTAATTTTTTTGTTACAGTAAAAAGCTTTCACATAAAATCACATCTTAACTCGAATTAAAAACTCGAATCAACGAACTAAACAGACCCATACATATGTATGTATACAGTGATGGAACTAGTGTTATTTTACAACGAAATTCAGAAAAAATTTAAATTTGTGTTATAATTTTATTCAAGTTCATATTTTTTTTTTATAAAATTTGAGTTTGAATTTAAGTTCGAGGTTAAACTCGAGTTCAAGTTTCCCCTTCAACTCGAGTTCATAAACTCAAACTCAAGTTAATGAACATTATTTTTTCTATTCTTAAAAATTCCATAACTTTTTCGTTTTAATTCTGATTAAGATGATTTTTTTTTTCTATACATTCACAACAAAAAGACAAATAAAATCACACCCATATACCCTATTAAAATTTTTCATTACCATTGAGTTTTTATTAAAATACTATATAAATACAAATTTAAGTTTTGATACACCAAAACACAAACTGAAATAGATTCTTATAACTCAAGCGTGCACATCCAAACACAAACTCAAGTTACAACTTCAACTTAAGTTATAACTCAAACTCAACTCAAGATCATCACTCAAGTCACCCTAACTCAAAAATGTAAAAGAACAACCCTTTATTGTTCGGCCGAACCCAACTCGAAAATTAATTCGAGTCACCAACCCATTCTCGCCTCCTTTCTCGAGTTCAACCTTCCCCTTGAATTTGAGTGTAACTCTCGACTTCTACCGTGCATATTCTCACGTGTACATACCTGCCATCTTGCCATTTGACCATTTCCATCTTCCAACAAATCGGCGACGAAAGAAGATGGAGAACAGGAGAAGAAGATCGCTGACGGATTAGCAATAGATCGGCGATAATGGCAACGAGATCGATGACAACAAGAAGCTCGGCCACGACGGCAATGAGAGAGGAGGGAGAGCCGAAGACATTCGATGACCTGGAGACATCGATCTCGACTGAGGACAGCTGATCTGCGAATCGTTGCCGGAGAAGAAGGCCGGCCAAGCAACAAATCGACGGCAATGGCAACGAGATCGATGACAGTAAGAAGCTCGGCCGGAGAGCGAAGAGGAGAGAATGTCAAGAAGAGAGGAGAGAGAGTTGTTTATTTTATGTTGAAGAGCAAATCAAATAAATTCTTGTTGTGTTGAACCACTCAAGTTATGCCATTTTTTTTAATTTTTTTAAATTAAATAAATTCAAATGAGAAATATATGCCATTTTCTTTCCCCACTATTCACAACTCAAGTTATTATACACTAAAACACAAACTCAAAAAGATTCTCATTTTAAATCATAACTCAAATGTAAACAACCAAACAAAACTCAAATTACAATTTCATCTTAAGTTATAATTCAAATTCAACTAAAAAATTACACTCAAGTCACACCCCAAACTATAAGCTAATATAACGTAATATAAAAAAACTATCTGCTTATAACCTATTATAATATTATGCATGTTTCAACATTTTTATAAATATAAAAATGAAACTTAATGGATCTTTTTACATACCTTAATGTTATAGAAGTTGATAAAATTCTAAAATAAAGGAGATCACAGAGCAAGATGGTAGCAACTTAATCTACCGAAAAAAAAAAAGATAACAAGTTAAAGACGAGAGAGAGGACAAGCCAAAATAAAATTAAAAAAAATAACAAAAAATAGAAATAGTTGAAAATAAAAAAATTTGAACATGCATTGGACTTGAAAAAGGGTGGGTCCATATGATAATTTAAAAAGTGAGTTAAATCAAACCCAAAGCTATATAAAAGACAGTATTACTTAGCTGCGTGAGAAATTAGGGGTTTAAAAGACAATATAGAAGGTATCAGTTGAATAATTTATGTCCCGTTCATTTCGTCGATTCGAGTTTATAATTTGAGTTTTGCTACAGTAAAAAACTCTCAGAAACAGTCACATCTAACTTTTTTGCTACAGTAAAAAGTTCTCACACAAAATCACATCTCAACTCGAATTATAAATTCGAATCAACGAAGTGAACAGCCCTTTAAATTTTCAGTGGGGGCACGTGCCCCCAGTGGCTCCGTATATATGTTCGTACGTACTTACAACTAGGAGGAATATATTCATAAAAAACACTACAAGGAATATATATGATGTGAGAATACATAAATACATGTATAACAAAAAGATTTTAGGATTGGTGAACTTAGTATTTGTTTTATCATGATTTTATTGACTAGAATGGGAAATGGACATGGCAAGGTAGAATCAGGTCCTTTGTTCATTCACTTTAAAAAGATATATAAAGACCCAAAATTCCAAGGCCTCAAAATGCCACTGTTACTTGTCATAATCAATATTCAAAGAGATGCCTCGTCAATGGAGGCTTTGGCATATGATGTTGGAAAGAAACCCATAGGATATTTCCAAGTCAATAAATGTTTGAAAAAGAAAATTATCTCTAGTCTTTAGAAAAACCAAAAAAAAAAAAAAGTTAGTAAACGGATAGAAGTTTCCTATGGAAAAACTTTTTAAGAATTTTGCTTATATATAGGTTGTAACATTACCATACACATTGAAAACACCTTAAACATCTTGAGAATCAATCTTTTTGAGTCTTTCTTTTCTTTTCTTTTCTTTTCTATTCTTCTCTTTCTTTCTTTCTTTCTGGTTCATTGAGATTAAAGCTATAATGGGGTTTTGTTCAAGTTTAGGAACAAGCCACAAAGCGATGGAAGTGTTTTGTATGAAGAGCAAAGAGAGTACGATTATTAGTCAAAAAAAGGTTGCTGTTGAGACCAAGAAGATCAAAGGAACGGTTGTGTTGATGAAGAAGAATGTTTTGGATTTTAATGATATTAAGGCTTCTTTGCTTGATAGAATCCATGAGCTCTTCGGCAAAGTTGTTTCCATGCAGATTATCAGCTCTGTTCTACCTGATCCAGGTCATCTTCTCTCTCTCTCTCTCTCTCTCTCTCTTTACAATATTTGAGTTGTGTCCTTGAATGAGAACTTTTAACATTCACCCTTTGACCAATTTCTCATACATCAAAAACTTTGTTCATATATTATAATGAAAGAGAACTATTATGGAAGTTTCCCTTTTTTTTTTTTTTTAACGACTCTTTTAAGTTTTATATCAGTTGTTTTTATTTTTTTTCCTCTTTCAAAATGTCTTTTAATTTGAAGAAGATGTTGAATTTGGGGGAATTATCCGATTATAAAGTTGAGACAATATTTGAGTAGGTTAAAAAAAAAAAACAGTAAATTCTTAACATGTTTCTAAGCATTTTTTTTCCCGGTTTCTAATAAGCTTAATGATGAAGCAAAAACTGAGATTCCTTGTATTATGTTATGTTTAGAGAATGGTTTTAGAGGAAAGCTTGGGAAGGTAGCATACTTGGAGAAATGGATCTCAACGATCTCTCCGACGGCGGCAAGAGAAACTCAATTCACCGTTACATTCGAATGGGGCGAAACCATGGGCCTTCCAGGGGCTTTCATCATAAAAAACCATCATCATAGCCAGTTCTTCCTCAAGACAGTAACTTTGGAAGATGTTCCAGGACATGGCAGGGTACATTTTGTGTGCAATTCCTGGGTTTACCCCACACACCGTTACAAGTACAATCGCGTTTTCTTCTCAAGCAAGGTAAGTTGATTGTTTTCTTTAGACGTTAAAGAAAGGTTACATCTGTACTAATTTTGACCTTATTCTTGTGTAAATCTCATATTTTTCAAATTGTCTAGATGAATTTACTCAGTCTTGATTTATTTTTGCTTTTTATTTTTTACTTTTAATCTACAATTATTGGAAGCAAAACCCATATCCCATCTAGACTTCCTTACAAGGAACCGCCTCAATTATTGTCAACAAAAATTACAATTGACAATGACTAATGTTATGATCTGTGACTGAGTTTTGCTTCATCCCCAAGAAACCAACAGTTTTCAAAATAGAATTACATTATGGTTAAGAAACATGTTTTGGACTAACAGAAGAGTCCACGATTTTTGTATCAGACCTACTTGCCATGTCAAACACCCGATCTTTTACGCTACTACCGAGAGGAAGAACTGAAGAATCTGAGAGGAAACGGTACCGGTGAGCTCAAGGAATGGGACAGAGTTTATGACTATGCTTACTACAATGATTTGGGAAGCCCTGACAAGGGTCCAGACTATGCACGCCCTGTTCTTGGTGGAACACAAGAGTATCCTTATCCTCGAAGGGGAAGAACCGGTCGAAAACCGACTAAAACTGGTAAGGAAAATCTGAAACCACGTGAGAGGTTTTAAGCATTTTGAATCAATAATTTGATTTTGTTGAGTGTAACAGATCCCAACAGTGAGAAAAGACTGCCACTTTTGAACCTAGACATCTATGTCCCTAGAGATGAACGGTTTGGACACGTGAAGTTTTCAGATTTTCTGGCCTATGCACTGAAATCCCTTGTCCAAGTCTTGCTTCCGGAGCTAAAATCTTTATGTGACAAAACCATCAATGAGTTTGACAAATTTGAGGATGTTCTTAGGCTCTATGAAGGTGGGCTAAAGCTACCAAACGGGCATACACTAGGTAAGATTAGAGAACGCATCCCGTGGGAGCTACTTAGAGAACTTGCCCGTTCGGATGGGGAGCGATTTCTTAAGTTCCCGATTCCTGCTGTGATCAAAGGTATTCATAGTTCATTCTAGTGAAAAAAGGTGACAACTAGTTCGTAGATAGTTGAAATTGGTATAAATTGTGAAGTGTTCTTGATTGATCATTTCAGAGGACAAATCTGCTTGGAGGACAGATGAGGAGTTTGGACGCGAAATGCTTGCTGGAGTGAACCCCGTCATAATCCGCCGCCTCCAAGTAAAAAAAGAAAACAAATTTTGCTAGCTGAATTAGTTTGGTGAATTTTGTTATAATGGTATTTTTTTATACTAACATTGGCTTAAAAAAAAAAAATACAGGAGTTTCCCCCAGTCAGCAAGCTAGACCCTGAAGTATATGGAAAGCAAAACAGCTCAATAACAAAAGAGCAAATAGAGAAGTACATGAACGGCCTGACTGTTGACCAAGTACTAATCATAATTCTTCCCTAATGTGTCTCAAAACAAAAACAAAAAAATCTCTTGTTGCAAATCTCGAGAACAAAATTTTCTAACATTTTTTTTGACAGGCAATTGAAGAGAACAAGTTGTTCATTCTGGATCACCACGACGCGCTGATGCCATGCCTGAAACGAATAAACTCGACCACCACAAAGACTTACGCGACGAGGACTCTCCTTCTGCTCCAAGATGACGGGACGCTGAAGCCACTGGCCATTGAGCTGAGCTTACCACATCCACAAGGCGACAGTCACGGTGCTGTCAGCAAAGTTTTCACTCCGGCGGAAGAGGGCGTGGAGGGTACGATTTGGCAACTGGCCAAAGCTTATGCTGCCGTGAACGACTCTGGCTATCATCAGCTCATTAGCCACTGGTATTTGATCTACACAACTTAAACATGAATCGTCAATCGTCAGATCACATCATAATTATATCAAATATAAGTATATACTTTATATAATGTGCTGTTTTCTACTTGCAGGTTGAACACGCATGCTGTGATAGAACCGTTTATTATTGCAACAAATAGACAGTTGAGTGTTGTTCACCCAATATACAAGCTTCTAGACCCTCATTTCCGTGACACGATGAACATAAATGCGTTGGCTAGGCAAATACTCATCAATGCCGGCGGTGTCCTTGAGAGGACGGTCTTCCCGGCGACATACGCCATGGAAATGTCTGCTGTGCTCTACAAGAACTGGGTGTTCACAGACCACGCACTGCCTACTGACCTCCTCAACAGGTGAGTCATTCACATCCAATTGCTTCCATCTTTTAAAAAAAAAAAAAATTATTTGCTTGGGAAAATGAAGGAAAAATATATCCTTGGAATTGTCTTCAGTCCGGTAGCGGTGCTTGCACATTTTTTTTAAAATGTGTACATTTCTTTTAATATGTACATTTCTTTTTATAATAAAATATATAATATATACATATTTTAAAATAAAATATACACATTTTTAAAAAATATATATATTTTAAAGAAAAAATATATAAATGTCGCTCCAATTTAGTAGCGAATTTGGTGAATTTTCCTATATCCTTTATTTTAAATTAATCAATCAACTAAGTAATTTCAGTACATATAATACTCATTAATCTTCTGTCACATAAATAGTAATGCACTTTTGTTTGTGGTAATATATGCATATTACTTACGCAAGAATGCTACAAACCTACCATATCAAATAATGTTCATCATTGATTAGTAGGAATGACAGGCACTGTGGTGAGGTGGCAATTCTGCAAAATAGGTTCACATTTCATGTTTTATTAGTGGTATTACTTAACACTAATGATGTCCTTTAAAGTATTTTTCATACATACAATAGTAAATGTAAATTACATGATTATGTAATTTGTATTTTAGGGGTATACATTACATATTAATAGTACTAATACTGATTGTGGCAAAACAGTAAATGATGATCGCTACATGATTTTTGTTCTCTTATTCATGATTCAATTTTTATACCCGTATTTAGTTCTCTAAAACAGTGATACTAACACCTTTGCAGACTTTTGACGAGTCTTTTGCATTCCACTTGGAAGTCTCATCTCCCACTTTAGAAGTGTGTGTGTGTGTATATATGTATATGTGTGTGTATATAGATATATATATATAATTTGGAACTCAAGCTGATTATAATTATCCAATATTACTGTTATTGTTATTTTTTAGAAAATTTCCTGCTTATCATCTCACTTAACTTCATTTACAGAGGAGTGGCGATCCCTGACCCCGGCAGCCCCCACGGCCTGAAACTCCTAATCCCCGACTACCCCTACGCCGTCGACGGCCTCGAAATCTGGTCCGCCATCAAAACATGGGTAACCGACTACATCAGCCTTTACTATCCCTCGGACTCCGCCGTCGCCGCCGACCCGGAGCTCCAGTTCTGGTGGACCGAGATCCGCAAGGTCGGCCACGGCGACAAGAAGGACGAACCCTGGTGGCCCCAGATGAGCACCATCGCCGACCTCGTAAACTCCGCCACCACCATCATCTGGGTCGCCTCCGCCCTCCACGCCGCCGTCAACTTCGGGCAGTACCCCTACGCCGGGTTCCTCCCCAACCGCCCCACCGTCAGCCGCCGCTTCATGCCGGAGCCGGGCACGCCGGAGTTCGCCGAGCTCGAGTCCGACCCCGACGCCGCCTTCTTGAAGACCATCACGGCGCAGTTCCAGGCGCTGCTCGGCGTGTCGCTGATCGAGATCCTGTCGAGGCATTCGACGGACGAGGTCTATCTTGGCCAACGGGACACGCCGGAGTGGACCGACGATGGGGAAGCCATTGAAGCGTTTGAGAGGTTTGGCAAAAGGTTGGTGGAGATTGAGGAGAGGATTTTGGAGAGGAATAGGGATGAGAGGTTGAGGAACAGAGTGGGACCGGTGAAGGTTCCGTACACTCTGTTGTTTCCTGGTACCTCGGACTTTACGAGGGAGGGTGGGCTTACTGGGAAGGGTATTCCCAATAGTATCTCCATATGAACAGTGTTTTTTAATATTTTTAATGTATAGTTTATGTTGGAGAGTTGTATGAACAGAAGAAGAATTGTGTGTTTTACTTTCTTATAACTTATTCTTGGTTATGTGAGCTCAGAATGTATGTTGTATTTGTGTGTCAGATTTTCAGTGTTTTTTTACAGATTTTCAGTTTGTGAGTACTGATTACTGAAGAGTTCGTGTAGTAGTATTGATGACAAATGACGTTTTTTTTTTTTTTTTTTTTTTTTTTTTTTTTTCAAATTTAAAAAAAAAATAATTTTTTTTTTTTCGGGGCAATATGAAGACATAATAATGTTCTCTGTTCCGGTGAAATTTTAGTAAGCCCGGAGAGAATTACAGACTCCAATGTCGGGATTGCTATGAATGTTCGGGCTCTTTTTGTTTCAACAACTCACACTGTTATTTAATTCATGATTTAAATTGGTGTTTGAGAGAGTAAAATATAAGGACAATTCAATTTATTAATAATAATTTAAGAACAACTCAAATTGTTAATTTTAAAATTTACCTCTTTTTTAAATTTTAACAATCTGAATTGTTGTCAACAGTCCAATAATTTCATATTTTATTTTTTTTCCTTCTTCAATTTCAATCTTAAAAATATCATAATTTTTTTATTTTAATTCTGATTAAGATGATTTTTTTTAATGTGTTCATAATGAAGAGAGGAACAAATCTCCACTCATGTTGCATATTTTTAATGTCATTTATAATAAGATTTTATAAGATTTGTTACAAAACTTTAACTACAGTTTTCAACACTTTATTCAAATACAGTTCAGATTTTATTCACAATTTAAATTATAATTTATTTACATATACCAAAATAATAATTTAAATCACTACAGTTTAAATTATATAATTCTAACTAAAAAGATTCAAATCTCTACCGTTTTAGTCGTTGAACCAACAAGTCCTAACGAATTTGAATGTTGAAATTGTAAAATAAAATGATATGGAACTTTAAACAAAACACGATTACTTATAAGCTTGATATGACACGTCGTTTTATTTTGAGTAAAACTACCAACCTTCTTGTTGTTTATGTGAAGAAGCGATAAACGACATTGAAACGAAACGTATTTTTTACTAAGGAAAAACATGTCGTTTCGACGATTGCTTTTCGAGTAAACTACCAAATGACTTGTTTGTACGAAGTAAGTGATAAATGACAGTGAAGCGAAACATACTTTGTGTCGAGGAAAAACATGTTGTTTCGATGATTTGTTGTAAAGCTTACTAGTATATATTATAGAGTTAATTTCATAAATGGTTTCTCAAGTTTACACTAAATTTTATTTTAATTATTAACTTTTTAAACGTCGTACAGATGATTTTTGAGGTTTTATTTTACTTCAATTTTGATACAATATTTGAAAAGTCATGAACTAAATTTCCTATAAAATAAATTGAAACAAAAAAAAAACTTTAGGGACCAACTGTATGAAGCTTGAAAAATCAAGAATTAAAGTGAGATTGAAATTAAACCTCAGAAATCAAGATTAACCCTATAATTATATTATAGGAAGAAGAAGGACGCTGCAAAGATAAATACCATATGACATGTCATTTTCAAGATTGCTTATAGTTTGGATTAATCTCCTTTTTAGTCCCTAATTATACGCCAAATCTTATTAGGGTCCAGACTTTTTAAACGTTTCAAAACTACTTCCAAATCTATCAAATTGTATCAAGTTAGTCCTTTCATATGTCTGACAGTTAAAATTTTGACAAATAAATACACGTGAGGACAATGTGAGGTTTAATGACAGTTAATTTTGCAATTTTACATATTTGAGAATTGACTTTTTAAAAAGGGGTCGAGTATTTTTCCTGTCGAGATTTTAATTATCAGACGGATAAAATGACTAAATTAAAACAATTTAATAGACGATAGACTCTTTTATATGATATTTAAAATGTAGCTTAGCAAAATGATAATTTGGCAAACATCTATAATTATCCCAATAATCTTTGTAAATGCTAAATGGAATTTCCATCTCATAAAAAACTTGAGAAAAAAAATAAAAAAAACAAATAAATGAGTCGATTAAACGGATATTTTTCCCTTTGTAAAAGAAATGAATCTCTAGCTCTCTCTCTCTTTCCATTTTTTTTTTTTTTTTTTTAATGGGAAAAGAAATGGGTCCTTTAACTAATCTAAAATAGAGTTTACACGTCGACGGTTGACCAGAAAAGAGATATGCAGAAGCAGCACATGAGGTATGGGTAAGAGAACGTATCAAAATCACAAATTCTAATTGGTCCAAGCAATATCACCTTATCCACACCACATCCCCAAATCCCCTAAAACTCCCAAACAAAAATAAGCCTTCAAAACTCAACAACCACCGCCACAACACAAGAAATTCTCTTCCCACACCCCAATCTCCAAAACCCAGTTTTCCATGGCCATGGCGACTCAAGCCACCACCACTCTCTTCACCCCGACCCTCTCCGCCCCGAAAGCCGGCGACCGCGGCGTTGCTGTCACATGGAAACAATCCCTCACCTCCTCCTTCACCACCCCAAAACCCTTCAAGCTCTCCCGACCAAGCAGCGGCAGCAGCACCATCGTCCGCGCCGCCGCAGAGGAGGCGACTAAGGCCCCTACGAAGGAGGCCCCCGTCGGGTTCACCCCGCCGGAGCTCGACCCCAACACGCCCTCCCCGATCTTCGGGGGCAGCACGGGCGGGCTGCTGAGGAAGGCGCAGGTGGAGGAGTTCTACGTCATAACATGGGACTCCCCGAAGGAGCAGATCTTCGAGATGGTGACGGGCGGCGCCGCCATCATGCGGCAGGGCCCGAACCTGCTGAAGCTGGCCAGGAAGGAGCAGTGCTTGGCGCTCGGGACCAGGCTTAGGTCAAAGTACAAGATCAAGTACCAGTTCTACAGGGTTTTCCCTAATGGTGAGGTTCAATACTTGCACCCCAAGGATGGTGTTTATCCTGAGAAGGTCAACCCTGGGCGCCAAGGGGTTGGGCAGAACTTTAGGTCCATTGGGAAGAATGTTAGCCCCATTGAGGTCAAGTTCACTGGGAAGCAACCTTATGATTTGTAAGAATATAATATAATGTTTGATCAGGGCTCTTGTTAATTTTGTGGTTGTAATGTATTTATATGATCATGACCATCTTCATGGACTACGTTAAAATTTTAAAATTGTTTTACCCTTTTGCTTGTAATTTCTCTTTTGCATATCTGAAAACATGATGCATCCGTGTATATGTTGTTTCTTTGTGTAATATGTTTTTTTTTTTTTTTTTTTTTTTTTTTTTTTTTTTTAAAGTCCAAAATTATGAACTTAAGGCAACAAATTTAATTATGATCCTATCAGAAATATTAATGTATGTGTGTATATTATTTTAGGTAACATGAAAATAGTAGGAAATTGGTTTGGGCACTTACGTGTGCTTATAAATAGGATTTAGTACTAACATTCTCTGCTTTGAGATGTGTATGTGTTTTTTAAGCGGGAATTTTCTGGTGATCAAATTTGGAAATTAACATGGGAAAACAGTAGGAAATTGGGTTTGTGCACTTGAAGTGTGCTTGTAATAACAATTAGAGGATTGCCATTCTTTGGCATTTCATTAATTACATCATAACGGATTAAACGAGTGGAATTGTTGCGCTATCCATATATTTGGGTTTCGCCTTTTTACTTTTTGAATTCATGTAAATAAGAAAACTTGTTGCAATATTCCCGAGTTAGGAGATACAAAAAGGGTGTCAAAAGTTTCTCAAATCATACCAATTTGGAAAGAAAAGGGCAGATACATAGAACATATGCCATCAAATAACATGTATGTTGCGCTATCCATATATTTGGGTTTCGCCTTTTTACTTTTTGAATTCATGTAAATAAGAAAACTTGTTGCAATATTCCCGAGTTAGGAGATACAAAAAGGGTGTCAAAAGTTTATGCCAAAAAAAAAAAATTTTATAAAAAAAAAAAAAAAAAAAAAAAAAAAAAAAAAAAACACACACACAAGTAGAAAATTATTTTTGGTATTAGGAGATCATAATTTATGGTTAGGTAAAGGGGACATGTTCTGCTGCTCTTTATTCACAAGAGATTATATATATATATATATATATATGGTACAATTAAGAATGTGTACTACATTCTATTAAGGATAACATTTACATTTCACCATGAAGAATAACATTGCTTGCATTAACATTACGAGGCCAATCTAATCCAGGTAAGATCGAGCACTACAACTTTAGTGACTTGGGATCCGTTTAGTTCATGCGTTCAAGCCAGTAATTTTTAATTTTAGCATTTGAAATTCAAATTTTTTGTGAGAGAAAAACACTATAACAGAAGTAAAATTATAAGTTTAAACGCATAAAACAAACGGGCCTTAGTGACTTAGATATTGATGGTTTACAGCTCTAACCCATCCTTTGCCCATACGGTGATCAACGATTCTTCCCAATTATTCATTATGGTGAGTAGACTAAAACTAAGATAAGTCTTATATTTAAATTTTTTTTATAATAAGAAAACTTACGAAGGACAAAAGCGGAGGTGTATCTCTCTCTTGTTATTTGTTAAAGTAGAATAGGAACATAATTATTCTCTTTTGTAGTCGATAACAAGGGGAAAGATCAAACGTACAAGCTTCTCCGGGGACTTCAAAGTTTGTGACTGATGTTGTTCAAATTTCGATTTAAACGGTTATGCTACGGTGTTTGTTTGTTTGTTTTTTTTTTTTTTTTTTTTTTTTTATTTGTATTTAATTTCTTTCAAACTATTTCTTTTAGTTCAATTCATTAATTATATTTTTATGACTTCACATCACATGTTTGATTTTCAGCATTAGAAATAGTGTTTAAACAATCATATTACGACATGTTATATAAAAAATTAAAATACTTTATGACTTTTACATGTTTTAATATTCGAGTCTATTAAATGATATGACATAGAATGATTGGTTAAACACTATTAATTGAGACGTTAAAAAATATTAATCTCATTTTCATGGTGATAAAATCCAGTTTTTGCTTGCCTTATGAAACCTTAACAATTATTATGCTATCAAAAAAATATATTGAAAAACTATTTTTCCTCCCAAGTCCCACCACTTCCTTCATTAATATTTAACATTAATAATATCAATTATCTATAGACTCTACCAAAGGAAATCATATAATAAATTATTAAAAGAAGAAAATATTAACGCATATGAGCATACAAGAGGCAGTCCATTACGCACAAGTGACTAATTGGGACAGCCAAAGACCTTAATACTTTTTTAGAAGTGAATCATATAAAAAATAAGATTGCTTTTAAAATTGAAGGAACTAACAAAAACATCATATCAAAGCATATATACAACACGGAACATTGTTTTGTGTTATTATTCTGTCATGACACCGAGAAGTATGGCCAAGTCAATTTTTTAAACTTTAGACTTGAAAGTTGCTGGCATTGTCGGTCCATTTGATACCCTGTTTTGGGGCAGGTGTATCCATTATACAAGCCACTTAATTCATAGTTTATATATAATTAAAAAAAAGCCAATTAATTTACAATTTATCTCCACCAAAAAAAAAATTCATAATACATAGTACTTCGAAAGCTTGTTTTTGTTTTTTTTGTTTTTTTTTAAGAAGTCCAATTTTAATCTCTCTCAACAAAAATTAGTTACAAGTATCCATACTTAAACACAATAATGATGTGTTGGTTCAGTAGTTTAGTCCAGCTGAGTCCATTTAAGCTGCTCCAAAGTCCCAAAAACGTGTTTAGTAAGAGCATTAATTTGAATTAAATGTCCAGTTTAATTTGAGCAAAACAATACAAAAAATAGAGCATTAATTTGAATTAAATGCCCAGTTTAATTTGAGCAAAACAATACAAAAAATAGTTTAAGGGCCAGTTTAAGGTTGCTGTGCTTTTAAAATAATTGTTGTGCTTAAGATAGATGCACTGCTTTTACTTAAAGTAAAAGCAAAAGTAGAAGTAGAATTTAAAAGTTACACATTTTAACTTATCAAAATAACTTAAAAAGTACATTAATTTATGTACAAAGTGCTTTTGTGCATCTTTATCAAACACTATAATTACATTATTTATTATGCAAAGTACTTTCAAGAGTTTCAAAAGTAATTCCAAACACACCCTAAGCCCCCATCCCCATCAGTTCTACTTTTCAAACCATTCCTCTTTTTAGAACCTCTGTTTTTCCATCAGGTTGAAGTAAGCGTTGGTAGCTTAAGTGCTTTGATAACGTATGATGCTCTAAATATTGATATGATGATGGCCACTAGATTACTGAGCCTCTTTTTACTGAAAAAAAAAAAACACTCAATGGCTTGTGTTTTTTTATTATTTTATTTTATTTTATTCTTTTATTGTGTCTAATGGTTTGTTTCCATTCAATTACATGTTATTAATCTGATTCGAATCGTATAAATAGAGTCTTCTTTTTTTGTTTATTAATTCTTATTGTTAATCTGAATGAAAATTTTCTTTTTTTTATTTATATTAACCTCTTTGAATGAAAATTTGCTCAAGTATTTTACTGAATCAAAAATTATTTCAACTTGTTAAACTGAAATAATAACTTCAATTGCACATGAATAATAGATATTGCATAAATTTTTTTTTAAATACTCGTTTTTTATTATATTTTTGTACAGGTTTTAGTTTTTCTTCAATGTAAAATTTTTTTATTTATATTATCAACTTCAAAAAAAATGAATTTTTCATATAGGAAAAAAAAACTCAATTGAAATTAGATACTCTTACACATCCAAACACCAGTTCAGTTTAAACTACAATTTTAAGACCTCATCTAAACATTAATTATGATTATATTTTCTGTTCGGATTAAAAGTTAAGTTGCATGTCCAAACGCTAGTTTAAACTACTGTTTAAATTGCACTGTTCAAATTTTTTTATTCAAATTAAAAAAATTTAAATTAACACAGTTTGAGCCAACATAACAAACGGGCACTAAGAAAAAAAATTCTCTTTTCTTATATTTTTGTCGCCTAAATTATACACATCACTTTTCTTCCTATTTTCCTTCACTCTTAGCTTACCAAACATGCAACTATGTGAGCCAAAAGATAACACTAAGGGTATATTTGTTTGACCGTATTAAAATACCGTATTATATAATAATATAATAATACAATATTTTGTGTGACCATCGTATTGTATAAATTAATACAAATGGTAAATTAATACGGCAAATATCGTATTATTGAATACGGCTCATTTTTAGCGTATTGTATTGCATTATTTTATAGTGGATTAATAATTCATGTCAGGGTTTGGCACGACTAGAGGTCGAGTCAGGGTCATGTCGGAGCCTATAATTGTTAAAAAATTTACGAGGCACAATGCAAATTTTATGTTTATTAAAAACTACATTTTGATCCCAAAACTTTTACAAAATTACAATTTAACCCTAAAACTTTTATAAAATTTCATATTGACCCCAAACTTTTAAAAAATTATATTTTTACCTCAATATTTTTTTAAATTGCATTTTGCATCAAAAATTACTAAAATTTTACATTTTACTCTCTTATACAATACATCACGACACCAAACAACGTATTATATTATGATATACAATACAATACAATATATCTTATACAATATAATATAATACAAGTTATCAAACATGACCTAAGAGGAAATGCATCTACACATGACCCCACGCGAAGGTTCTCGAATGGCCCAAAGTGCATTATTTATGTAAACCATTTAGCATAATTTATTCGACATTATTGATGTACATACCAGATTTACAAAGATAGATACAATTGTCATTTTGGGATATGCACAATCCATCTTTTTCATACACATAATATCTGACGCATACGGACATTATACAATATGGACAACATTATGGGCGTAGCATGTACATGTTGAGATCAAACACTAATTTAAGATCATCAGTCAAGCTCCGACGGCTGTGGTTGCAAGAATGGAATCATTAATCTCGCTCTTGCTGCGGCTGATCCTTTGATCTCCACCGTCAGCTTTGCTGATCCATATCTCGGGTATCACTTGTTCCAGATTGTTGACCGTCTCTAATACATAATCTGCTTCCTTGGTTTTCACGGTTTTCCCAACCTTCACCCACAAAAATAGAAAATTCACTTTATTAGAATAAAGTATTTAAAAATAAAAATAAAACCATCATTCGATAACGAATTGCATTTTACTAAGAATCCAACGGTAGAGTATAGATATATAATGTTTGTTTCACGTTTTTTATTTTGATGTGATTTTATCAAAAATAAAAGATGCTTTCATATTATCTACTCCTAAAAACCTTATACATTAGAGTTGGTTCTTCAACAAACAAAAAAGGAACTTCTATGTAAAGTTTCTTTTTGGTATCATGTATTTTTTCGAAATAAATTGATAATTAATTTAACATATAAATATGATGAAATTTGACAAAAAATGTAACCAACATAACATAATGCAAAAAACAAAGAAAAGAAGAGCAGAAAATTCACAGGTGGAGCAATAATATTACAATAATAAAAGCAGGCGATGTGGGTCCTACTATTAAAAAAAATCCCACATTGTATTACGTGGAATGATTTCGGACCAGAAAAGATCCTACGAATTGTAATATTTGAAAAGTCAATATATTATGGCCCCTCGTTCTTAAGTAAAAAATTTTAAAAAATAATTACATTCAATTTTTATATTATAATAAAAAATTTTCACATAAAATTATATTTAAATTTAAATTAATAAATTAATGGGTCGATAAAAAGAAAAAAAAAATTACCAAAGCTGTCCAAAGACCGACGGCCTTGCCAGCGGCAATATTTTTGACATTGTCATCAAGAAACAGCTGCAAAAAAGTAAACACAAAACGGCGTCGTTGAATTCGTCAGCGCCGTCGCGCCGCCATCTCAAAAATCAATATAAAACAACGAAACGACAAAACAACTTACTGTACGACGAGGATCAACGCGAGCAACAGCCAAAGCAATTTTGAAGGCGTCCATGGAAGGCTTCAAAACGACAGGGATTTCGTCAGGCTTACTGGCTTTGGCCAGGTTCGGATTCATCGTCTCGAAGCATATGATCTGATCAAAGCACTCGGATAATCCCAGCCGTTCCAATGCCTTGATCGCGTGATTCCGATCCGAGTTCGTGAAAATCTGAAAATAATTAAATTTAGTTTTGGATTTTTTGTCGTTTTAAATTTTTTTTGTTTGGATTGATTAATTAATTAATTAGCTTACGATTTTCCTCTGCGAAATGCTTCGGAGCAAGGCTCGGAGTTGAGGATCGGGTTTGATTAGCTCGTACGGCAATCTTCCGTGTACGAAACTGATAATCGTGGAAAAAGGAAAAACACACAACTTTCAGCGAAATTAATCAAAGGGAAAAAGGATATTAATTAATACTAATTTGAATCAGATTAAGCTAATTAATTCACCTGTGATAATCATCGGCGTCAATATCATAGCCTAATATCTGCACACACACAAAAAAAAAAAAAAAAAAAAAAAAAAAATTGAAATGAGAAAAAGAGAAAAAAAAAATTAAAGGTTTTTGTTTTATTTATTTTGGAAATTTGTTTCTCTATGAAGAAGATGAATTACTCTTAAGCCAGCGAGAGTGCTGCCGTATGTTTTGAAAAGCTCGACTCTAAGAGTCGAGGCTTGGCTCTCTGGAAATCCACATTTCTCAACAAGAAAATCTGCAAAATTAATTTTTCAAAAAAAAAAAAAAATTATTCAATTAAATACTTTTACGGAACAAAAAGTGGAGATTTTTAAAATTTTTTTTTATTTTTTTTATTTTTTTTATTTTTTATAATTGTATTATACCTTCAATGTTTTTCTTGCAAGCTGAAGCTATTCCAGTGTTGGCAGGGTACAAAGTATCATCCAAATCTACTCCAAACATAACAAAATTAAATTAAATTAAAACATTACTCGAAAAAAATTCTTCAAGAAAGGAAAAAAATTAAAAAAGAGAGAATGGAATTACCGAAGAGAATGGAATCGAAAGAAGAGGAACTGATCAAAAACTCCATGGCAAAGAAATCGAGAGAAAAAGCAGAGAAATTATAAAATGCAGAAAGAAGCAAAAGAGAGCTAAAAAAAAACTGAAAATGGAGCCTTTTTTTTTTTTTTTTGGGTGATGAAGAAGAGAATGCAAAAGAGCAAGTCGTTTGAGAAGGAAGAGAAGAGGAGTATTTATAGAGGCGATTTAGACCGACGTGTTTGTGTGTAAAGATGGATAAATACGTCACATGTCGGATAGAGGATGCTGACTCACTTCAAGCGTTCACTTGCGATTCTTGTTGTTTGCTTTGTCCGATTGAATTGTGAATGGTGGCCCACACGGCAGGCCCATAAAAGCCCACGCCGTTTGGGGGGAGGCGTGGATTGACGGAAAAGCCCCTCGTTCGTGAACTGGGGAAAATCGGATGCTTTTCTTTTTAGCGTGGGAATTCGGTATTTTTGCGTAGTTTGCATATATTTTGCGTTTTACGTGGCCATGCATTGCACGAAGCTCCAATAATGTTTTAAAGCTTTTTTTTTTTTTTTTTTTCCGTTTGATGAAGAAGATTGGGGCAGCTTGATGTTAAAACGTCAATAATAACAATAATAATAATAATAATAATAATAATAATAATAATAATAATAAAATAAAGACAATAGTGTAAAACAAGTACAGGTAACGTCAAGCACAATCTAAAAATTATTAAGAGGAAGAAAAAAGACAAAATGAAAAACTTATCAAAGTATTTGTCAGGGTAAAAAACAATGGAAAAGATCAAGGAGAGAGCGAGATTCGTACTGGAGGGTGTTTAAGTAAAATTGCGATTTGAACAGGATGAAACTTCAGTAGTGTTCATTGGCAGGTGAAACTCGTGGTATAATTAATTAGTACAATGATATTTCAAAAGAAGAAGCGATAGCGACCAAACAAATGGGGCATCCGAATTAATATATATATATATATATCTATATTAAGTGGTGCATTATATATATGATTAATTGATTCCATTTCCAATGTGATCAACGCTTTTTAATTGGACAATATTTGTTTAACTATATAGAATAGATTGCAAAAGATATGATGGGACACCATCATCAACCTTAACTGAACAATATTTTCTTATTAATGAGATTGGAGTTGCAGATAAGCTCCCTTTCATGTGTAATAATAATAATGTGCATATAATATAGAAAAATGTTAACATCACTTATTTTATCACTATTCTTTTCACTTTCTGTATTCATTATTTGATATGAGGACCTCACTTTATCATAAAAAATGACAAAAAGAGTGACAAAAATAATGATAATTTTACTAATAAAAAACAAAATCATTAAACTTCAAATTCTAATAGCCTATAAGTGGCAACTTACCATGTTAATTTATAATATAAAGTAGTGAGAGAACAGTTATCAATTATATACGCGTCTCTTTTTTTATTTTTACTACTAACTAATATTGTTAAACTATATTTTGTACCACAAGCTGTTAGTAAGCAAGTAATTAATAATTAATCAGCATTATTCTGATATTAAGTTTAAGTAGCTAATGTTACATCCTACACCCTTATACATCTACATCCATTCATTAAAAAAGTGTCATACAAAATTGTTATACGAAACCATACATAATCACTATCATCAAACATTTTTTTTAAGCAGGAAATCTTCACCTCGTTATTGTCAATTTTGATGACGAGTTAAGCCATATTTCGTCGAGAAGTGGATATTAGGTATGCAAGCAATATAGATAAATATGTCTACATCATGTATATTAATGCCTCGTTTAGTTTATTTATTCAAATTTTTAATTTAAATTGAGATATGATTTTATGTAAAATTTTTTTACCGTAATAAAAAAAATTAAATATAACTTTTTATGAGAATTTTTAACGATAATAAAATTAAAATTAAAAATTTAAATTGAGAAAATAAACGGAACAAAATTTTCATTAAACCCAACAGCTAGAGACGGTCCATTATTATTGTTATAATTGGAGAATGACAACGAAGTGTTTGATATGACACGCTAAAGAGAGAGACAATGGATGGTGATGGGATTGTGGTGGTGACATGAAAGCCAGCATCAACTATATATATATATATATATAGATACATATATGTATTTATATGTATATGTATATATCTAATAATTTAAGCTTGTTTATTTGCTTCATGATGGCAGCAACATAGTGAAAAAAAAAAATAAAAGAAAAAAGAAAAACCAATGCAATATTGCTCAACATTCTGATTCTAAACGCTCATTGGTTGTGAAAAAAGAAAGTTGGAATCTATTTGTGCCAAAAAATTTCACCTAACAAACAATATGCACCACGTCTTGTGCCATATGACATCAACAAATCAAGGTCTCATGCATCAAATTCCTTTTCATTTTGTGAAACAATTTAGACTGTGGGTTGAAATTACTTTAAGGTTTTGTATTTTTTTTTTCACAGCACTAGTAAAAATATATTTCATAAATAACACTTATTACTTATTTTGATTATTTCTTTTTATATTGTCACTTTAATAATTACAATAAATAATTATTCTAATTACCAGATCACCTTTGCATACTAAAATAACTTGTGATAATTATTGAATACTAAAATAAGTTGATGTGACATTGATAAGAAAAACATTAGAAGCATATTGTTTATTAGGTGCTACAAAAAAGTTTAGGGACTTTCCTTCTATAGGCTTTCTTTATGGATATGGTCAGTTTCTAGCCGTTCGATCTAACGAAAATTATAACAAATTAAAAAAATAGACAGTTTTTATAAAATTTTTGAGTAGAAATTGATAGCTCATTTTTTATGTCTCACATGAGAAACTCTAAAAAAAAAAAAGAAAACCATGGCAACGTCTAAGATTGGAATTGTGGACAAGCCCAAATTGGCAGAGCGCTTTTTTGGTAGAAACTTTTTTTGTTGGATTTCTTGTCCCATTCATTCCGAAGACCTTAAACCAATCGTTGCTTCTGCCTACCCAATCATAAAAGCCGAAGGGACTACTGATCTCTGCTATCACATCGCTCTTTTTTTTTTTTTTTTTTTTTTTTTCAAGTCCTAAAATTGGAATTTTTTTAGACTAATGGCCTAGCGTGAGTATAAAGATTTATTTTTTTCTTAAATAGAAAACAATGATTTTTGTTATCAGTTTCTTTGTTATATCAACTTAATAAAAAATAATTCTAGAAAAAGAGCACAAAACTAAAGAAATTAGTTGAGCGGGGCAGATTCTTTGATTTTCTCTTTAAAATTTAGTAAACAAGTAATTAAGCTTATGTTACTCATAATTCATTGCAAGTGTAAACTATACCAAAATACTAACTTTTTGTTTTCACTTTGGGTAGAACAATTTGTTAGGAACTAAATATTTTACAATAAAGAAGAGATTAGACGACACCTATTTAACGATATCTTTTTAGAAAATTATCATTTAATATGATAAAAAAACGAGCACGGAAACTTTCATACTTCAAAAATTTGTACGCATACATTAGACTACGATTTTCTCAAAACCGTTGTCTAATGTTGTATATTAGATGATGGTTTTTTTTAAAAACCGTCATCTAATGAAGTATATTGACGATGGTTTTCAAAAAACGGTCATCTAATGTCAAGAAATTAAAAAAAAAGGACTTTTTTTGCTTATTTTTTTTTTTAAAATTCAAAGTTTTGATATCCCTTCTATAACTTCAAGCACTCTCTTACAGACTCTAAAATTTTCTCTCTACTCCCTCCATCTCTTAAAAATTTTCTCCCTCTCTATCTCCTCACGCTCTAACGTCTTTCTCTCTAACTCACCCTCTAAAATTGTTCTCCAAAATCTCATCTTTCCTACACTTCTCACTCCCGCTAATATACACTCCTCACTCTCTTAACTCAGTCGCCCCCTACAAGAGCCTCACGCAACCATGCTCATATATCGTCAGCCGCTGTGACCTCGCCAACATATTCGCCACTACACCATTACCAACATATTTGCCACTACACCATGACCACTAAAATCGGTACTTTTTAATCCTTAGAGAATTTTCCCCCTCCAAGATTAGGTTTTTTTGTTTGAATTTAGTGTTTTCTTTGTATTAATTATTTTTGTTGTTAGATTTCTTAGAGAGACGTTTTTTATGGGTTTTGAAATATGTGTTAAAAGTATATTGATTACGTATGAGAAGGAGAATTTGTAACATGTTTTTGTAATTTTTTTATATGTATTGTTTAATGATTTATGAATAATATTCGAAGAAATTGTTGTATGAAAATATCCTTTTAAAATTTTTTTAATACTCTTAACAATGATTTTTTTTTTTCTGCAAAAAGCGTCCTTAAAAATTGCATATTAGACTATAGTTTTGAAAAAACTGTCGTTAAAAGTTACATATAAGACGATGTTTTTTCAAAAAACCGTCATCGAATATGCCTTTTTAGACTCCTCAAAGACAATCTGAATTTGTAATCCTCGAATTTGCCCTCTAAGGCACCATTCGTTTGTAGAGGCCTTTGAAAATGGACATTCAAAAGTTCAATTGAACACAAAGCATCCAGGATCAAATTTATAGTAACTTTTCACATTTTTGCTATCATTAAGAATTTAATATGTGGCGAGGATTCAATAGATGATGAAGGTTTATACCCGCCCATAAGACATTATTATTATGTTATGCGGAAGAATAATAAGAGCAGAAAACTAGTTGATAAAAAGGTGTTTACAGTATTTTCTATTGGTATGGCATACCATAATTTAAGGTCAACGATACTTGATTTAAAGTGGCTTGGTATTCAACTATATGACATCGATAAATGTAAGATTAAGGAAATTGGTTGGATCCATTAACCTGTTAAAGATGTGGTTGCTAAAATTAATGAAGAGTGGGTTACGGAGCTAAATTTGATGCTAAAAAGAAAGTTAAAGCTAAGATTCAAGCAATTGATTCATTTGTTTTAAACTTTTTAATCGACAACTATTTACTAACCAAAATTGATGGATTAAGATTGGAAATAGGTATGCTTGATTTATGAGAAAATCGGCGAACTCACTTTTTAAATGCATTGTTTTAAGATTTTTGTCTCTTACTCTTGACTAATACCCTTTGACTAAAAAAAGTTTTTGACAAAAAGGTATTAATCAAGAGTAAGAGATAAAAATTAAAGATCCATACATTTTATGAGGTATTTGTTTTCTTTTTCCATTTTATTACTCATAGGTTTCTCTACATGTTTGTCTCATATATTGATAAGCTTGTATTATACTTGATTAGTTCATTTTTTTTTAGTTACTAATTTTTTTTTTTATTAATTTCTTTTAGGTGGCATAGGCTTTCAACCTATCTTGCCTTTGTTGTGGAGCAAAACATGAGTTTTTGCTTGGATTTTTAAACTTTCGCTATATACACATAGTATTTAGCGAATTCATTTGACATGAAGTAGATAATCACTATTTTGTGCATTATGATTTCATTGAATTTTTCTTTTTTTCTTCCCTTAATAAGTTTCATTTATTTATGTCAAACACAGTTGACTTAATGTGGATGATAATTAGTGTTGGGAGCATCTGCCAATTCCTTTTGTGATCAGAAGAATTAGAAATCAATGATTGTGAGTCGGAGAATGAAATGGAAGTGTGGACCGGTTTTTTTTCTCTCATCCAAGACAAAGCGTTGATAAAATGAAATCACTGCTATAATTAGAAAAGGAATACACGAATCTAATTATTAAAACAACTAACTTATAGAGCACAATAATTTGTGAAATTGAATTTGACTTTGAGATAAAAATCGAAGTATCTTTTCCTAATGTACTCAAACTGTTAATGTAAGTAAATAAAAGTTAATGAATATTTACTTCTAAATGACATTTTAAATATAGCGCACATTTTAAATATCGCATATTTTAAATATACAAGTATATATCTTTTAAATGAAAATGTATATATATCACGCATTTTTAAATATCCTTGTATTTGGAGTTCAATATGTTTTATTCATTTGTTTGTCCTTTGAGTTTGTGTGCTATTTTCTTTAATTTTATTCTGTTGTATCATATTTTTTATGTCTGCTATATGTCGCTAGAATAATCTCAGTCCCTCAAAGACAATCTAAAATCGTAATCATAGGCCTTCGAAAAGGCGTCATTCGTTTGTAAAAGCCTTCGAAAATGGACATTCAAACGTTCATTCAAACACAGCATTCAGGATCGAAATTATAACAACTAGTTATTCATATTTTTACTATCCGTAAGTATTTAATATGTGGCGCGGATTTAGTAGGTAACGAGGGTTTATGTCGGTCCATAAGACATGTTTATTATGTATATGCGGAAGAATAAGAAAACTAGAAAACTTGTTGACACAAAAAAAGGTGTCTATAAAATTATCGATGACATTGCCAGTACTTTGCATTGCACGAGGATTTCGCTCCATCTCTTTAGATTTGAAAAGGGTCTATTATGGGCGATCTTAAGTTTAAATTGCGTGGGAATGAATACTAGAGACTAGTGCACTGTTTATTTTAGTCCTTGAGAAAGACTCATGCTCCGTTCATTTTTCCGATTCGAGTTTAGAATTTGAGTTTTGTTACAGTATAAAGCTCTAAAAAACAGTCACATCTAATTTTTTTACTACAGTAAAAAGCTCTCATATAAAATCACATCTCAACTCGAATTAAAAACTCGAATCAACGAACTAAACAGGCCCTCAATATTTTTTAAGATTTCATAGGCTTGAATTTTTCATGAAGATTCCATGCATTGTTATACCTGGCCAAGGATATCCTAACCTTGCAAAAAGGTAGTTCCTCAGTATAATTAAGGAGAAGACGAGACTAACTGCTTTAATTTTTTGTGATGGGGATCAACATGGTGTAGTGTCATGCTAAGTTATGCTATAGTGTCATGCTCAGTTATGATGTAGTTTCGGTTAGTATGGCATACTGTTAGCGCCTTGATCAGCTAAGACTCGGCCATGGCACACCGAAGCCCTTGCATAGGTGTCATGGGCCGCGAAGGGAGTGTGTGTGATCCAACGTTTAAATCTAAGCTAGTGTATTCCTTTTGTGAGAGCAATAAAAGGTTGAAAATGGTTTCCGTAAGCTTGTGTTTATTTGTGTGGCTTTTGTTAGTTTCCCGTTGGTTAAACTTTCGTGGTTGCAGGTTTGACGGGCTGAGTCTTGGTGATTTAGTGCCATCACATTGTGTCGAATTTTAAGTTGAAAATTTAACCGTGTGACATATACCATAATTTATGGTCAATGACACCAGATCTAAAGTGGCTTGTATTCAACCATCTGACATCCAGAAATATAAAATTAAGTTCAAGTGGTAGGAGCCATTAACCTCAAAAGATATTACAATAGTTAATAATTTACTGAATGATGAGGTTTTGTGAAAATCAATGAAGGGAGGGTTGTAGAGCCAAATTTGAAGCTAAAAAGGAAGTTAAAGCTGAGATTCAAACAATTGATTCTTTTGTTTCAAACGTTTTAATCAACAATTATTTACTACCAAAATTGATGGATCAAGACTAGAAATAGGTATGTTTGATTTATTACTTATAGGTTTCTATACATACTTGTCTTACTTATTGGTGAGCTTGTACCATACTTAATTAGTTCAGTTCTTTTAATTACTAATTTTTTTCATTAATTTCTTTTAGTTGCCACAAGCTATCAACCTATCTTGACTTTGTCGTCGAGCAAGACATGAGTCATGTAAGGAGGCATGGAAACCCATAAGTGTGTTATGTGCGGCGAGCTAGTTATCTTTGGGCGTGTTTGAAACTCGTTCCAAAATGATTTTATTTTTTTATATAAAAATGAAAATTAAAACGTTTTCAATCTTAGACAGAAATTATTTTTGAAAATGTGTTTGATAGTTTTATCAAGATATTATTTTTAGTATAAAAAAACCATTAATGTCTCTCTCTCTCTCTCTCTGCTCAAGAGAGGAGAAAATGAAAACAAAAAATGAAAAACAACTAAAAGTCATTTTTCATTTCTCACTAAACTAAAAAATCGTTTTCATTTTTATTTTTTATCTTTATTGCACCAAACGCCGTTTAGAAAACGTTTTCATTTTTTTTTTCTCGAAAAACGTAAAAAAAGAGATCAATTCCAAACACGGCTTTTGTTTCATTTTTGAACTTTCGTTATATATGTACCTGGCTTTTAGTGAATTGATTTGACATTAAGTAGACAATAACTAATTTGTGCTTTATGATTCCACTGAATTTGTTTATTTATTTTTTCTCTTCCCCTAACAAGTTTCATTTATTTAGGTCAAACACAGTTGCCTTAATGTGGAAGATAATAAGCGTTGGAAGCCTGTGCCAATTCTTCTTGTGATCGGAAGAATTGGAAGTCGGGGAATGAAATGGAAGCGCGAACCGGCTCATTTCTCTCTTCTAAGGTAAAACGTTGATCAAATGAAATCTTTGCTATTCTTCTTGTGATCAAATGAAATCTTTGCTATTCTTCTTGTGATCAAATGAATTAATTTTCTTTCCATAACTAACGGACTATTGTAACTTGTTGACGTCCGTTCACAAATAGGGTTGTGACAAACTCTCGTCTTCTTCTTAGCCATCCATAGTGATAGCATTTGCAACTCGACAACCCATATACTAAAGACATTGAAGCTTTCAATTCCATTCCTACTAAAACCACCGCAAAGTATCCACAACCTCAAGGCTAAAACTAGTTTCATGATTCCCTTTAAAAAAATCATTTTCACAATAAACCCAAACCCAAATATTTTTTAATCTTTATTATAACTCGGAAAAAAAAACATCTGATGTCATATATAAATCTCCTTTCAATTTTCAAACTTATAAACATAGCAAGAAGTGGGTTTGGTTTCTAGACAAGAAAATATTTATTTATCTATTTATTTTGAATTCTCAATCTCATGACGGAGCAAGAAAAAAAAAACAGATTAGTTTGTTTAGCTATTTCCTTTCGATCCAACATATAGTTAAAGACTACGATCATGTTTGGTAGCTTGTATTGTATTGTATTATATAAGGTGTATTGTATTGTGTTACATTGTCTTGTATTGTCTTGTATTAATATAATACAATTCGGTGTTTGGTGTCATAACGTGTTGCACAAAGTGTGAAAATGTAAAGTTTTACAAATGTTTAGGCCAAAATGTAATTTTTAAACATTTAAGGGTCAAAAAATTATTTTTCAAAAATTTTCAGGTCAAATATAATTTTATAAAAATTTTGGGGTCGAAATATAATTTTACAAAAAATTATGGATCAAAATGTAATTTCTAAACATTAAGGGGTCAATATGTAATTTTTAAAAAATATAATTTTTCATTATACCTCCTAAATTTTTAAACAATTATAATCTCTGACATATCTTTATGTTAGCCCTACCTAGACTCATAATCGTGTCCAATCTTAATATGAATCGTGAATCTGCTACATAATAATATAATATAATACGCTAAAAATTAGTCGTATTTAATAATACGACATAAATCATATTAATTTACCATCCGTATTAATTGATACAATACGATAGTCATACCAAACATTATATCAATAAATTATTATATAAGACGGTACTCTAATACATTCAAACGAGTATCTCATGTAAGCTTTTGAAATTGGGGTTTAGTTGAGGAAGTAGTGGGTGATTTGAGAATTGGATTTAGAATGATGGATGATGCAGATAAGGTGGGATTAAGGGATGAGGCTGCGGGTTGTGTGCATGAGAAGAATCTCAAGTGGGGAACTTTTTTTTTTTTTTTTTAAATTTCTTTAGAAAATTAATGGTTTTTAATCGTTGCCATGGAGAGAGCCGTCTGAATCTTTTTTTTTTTGTTAGAAAAACAACCCCTGCAAAATTCCAGTTGAAACAAGAAAAGAAAAAAAACCACGGAAATGATTTAGGCACACAAAGAAGAAGAATCAATTTCTGGAAAGAATCTTAACACACTATTATTCACCCAAGAAACACAATAGTCTGTACAAGTCTTATTCTTTCTTACAGAGCTAAGACTCTCTCTCTATAACCGAGTAAAGTCACCTTCTGTCTAAGAAGTAAATCTAATCCCTTTTATACAATACACTCCCTAACCGAATACCCTTTGGTTAACCCCAAAACTGACTCTGTTAGCCTATGCCAAATTGCTGTAACCATTTTGACCATGTGTCTTGGTCCTTTGTCTTTTGTGCTGAGTCAAGTAAGCCACACACGTCTTCAACAATTCTCCACCTTGGCTTGACTTTTACTTTTCCATCACTTGAAGTAGTTGTAGGCAGTATTTGAACTTCTGACTGGCCAGTGACTTTGTGATCATGTCAGCTAGATTTTCCTCTGTTGAAACCTTCTCCAACCTGACTTCTCCCTTTGAAATTATCTCCTGTACAAAGTAGAGCCTCACATCTATATGCTTTGTTCGCTCATGGTACACCTGATTCTTTGCCAAATGAATCCCACTTTGACTATCACAGAACACTATTGTAACTGTTCTCTGTGCACCCAACTTTGTTGCCATTCCTCTCATCCAGATTGCTTCCTTTATTGCCTCTGTGACAGCAATAAATTCAGCTTTAGTGGTAGAGAGTGAGACTACATGTTGGGGATTTGCCTTCCAACTCACAGTATTACCACAAAATGAGAACACATATGCAGTCAAAGATCGCCTTGTATCCAAACAACCAGCATAATCAGAATCCACAAATCCAGTCACCTTGTCAACACTCTCCTCATGTCGTTTATACATCAATCCTACTTCAGTTGTTCCCCTGAGATATCTAAGCATCCACTTTACAGCTTCCCAGTGCATTTTCCCTGGTTTTCCCATGTATCTGCTAACTACACTCACATCATATGCCAAATCTGGATGTGTGCAGATCATGGTGTACATAAGACTACCCACTGCACTTGCATAAAAAATTTTGCCATAGAAGCTGCCCCTTCATCAGTTGTTGGTGAATCACTCATCGAAAGTTTGAAATGTTGTGCCAGTAGTGTGAGAACTGGCTTTGCCTGCTCCATCTGGAACCTTTTTAACACCTTCTCAACACAATCTCTTTGAGAGATGAAAAGTGTTCTTGCTTTCCTGTCTTTGATAATCTGCATGCCCAATATCTTACTAGCAGGACCCAAATCCTTCATTTCAAATTCACTCTTTAGCAACTGCTTCATATGCTCTATCTCAGTCTTGTTTTTGGATGCCACCAACATGTCATCTACATAGAGTAACAAGTGAATGACAGTGTCACCATCAACCACTTTGCTATAGACACAGTTGTCATATTCACACATGTAAAAACCGTTTGTCAACATAAAAGAATCAAATCTTTTTTACCACTACCGAGGTGATTGTTTAAGTCCATATAAGGACTTTTGCAATAGACAAACTTTATTCTCATCACCCTTTATAATAAATCCTTGTGGTTGTGACATATAAATGCTTTCCTCCAGTTCACTATGGAGGAATGCTGTCTTAACATCCAGCTGCTCCAGTTCCATATCCTCTTGTGCAACCAAAGATAACAGCATTCGAATTGAAGTATGCTTTACCACAGGTGAAAAAACCAAATTGTAATCAATTCCCTCACGCTGTGTGGAGCCTTTAGCTACAAGCCTTGCCTTGTATCTTGGTATTTCAACACCTGGGATTCCTTCCTTTAACTTGAATACCCATTTGCTGCCAACTATCTTCTGCCTCTTCGGTTTGTCCACCAACTTCCAAGTCTTATTCTTGTACAGTGAACTTAATGTTGGAAAATAATGGCATCGAGTGCGCAACGAAATATAAAAAATTTAATCAACGTCAAAGCCAACCAAGAACATGTTCATGATGCTATATAACATAAATACTAAAGATCTAAATCATACATTTTGAGATTTAAGAAACTCCACGTCTGATAGATCAAAGCGTTCCAAACAGTAATCGGGATCAAAGTGTTCCAAACAGCAACCGGAAGAGCCTCAACCAATTGGTCTTCTTTGCTATTCTCGTTTCCACGATCGGAGTGCGGGTGGGCACACGTCGTTCAATCTCCTCTTGGTATTCTTGATCTCCTTCCAATCACAAGAGAGCCAAAGAAAAAATTGTTCTTGAGAATTAAACAATTTTTCCTCTCAGGAATCTTTTATCAATAGCCGCCAAAAATTCTCTCAAGTGATCTAATGAGTAATGTGACTTAATAGGCTATTTATAGTGTTTAGGAAGTCATACTTCAGTAATAATTAGGTTTCCCAAAGTCTTAATCGCATCCAGAGTCGATTTTGCCACGTCAGCAAGCATTTTACGTTACAACCGGTCGACCGGTGACAGAGACGTTATAACTCACTGGTCGACCTGTCTTCACTAACCAGTTGATCGGACCGGTCGACCTGTCTGCATTGACGAAAGTTGTTTTCCTAGTTTTTCAACACGGGAAACTTGCATAGAGCCTCAATTTTGATTCAAGCAACTCAATAGAGAAATTGCTTGATCAAAACAGTCATATAATAGTCTTCCCATATTAAACAACTCTTAAAATAATAATTCAACCAATTTATCTAGAATTAATTTATCAATTAATTCACCCAATAAATCACCCATGAATTAACTTTGAACCTATTTTACGGAAATAACACAAATTACCAATGTGTAGGAAATACGCCGTATCGTTACAGGAAATTATGTGAGCTAGCAAAGGGACTCTATGGACATATATAAATCAAGCTCATATAATCACAACGCTACTTGTAAACTAACAAGTCTGTCTCATGATTATAAAACTCTAGCGCTATTCCACTAAAAGCCTAGAGCTGCACTCTCGATTTATATAGCGTATTTACAAACCTCTTATTAGCTCTAGTCCATGACTCAATATATTAGTGCATCATCCCTATAAGATATCCATAATCGACTTGAGGTCAAGTTCCGTTTTATCTTATGTTCCATTATTATACAATCGGAAAAATACTATTCGTACCATTACAAACAGTAAACCATTAGATAACACATAGTAGTCTAATGGCCGAGCGCTTGTATTTTCCAATCCACTGATAATGCATAAGAGGATATCATTGACTCTTTATAGGAGCTATGGATTCCATTATCTATGAATAATGAATCTACGCATACACGAGTCATACCCCCAATGTACCGGTAATCGTACATTTACATAATGTCAGGATATCTCCCTTTAGTACATCAAAGGATACAATTCAAGCATACGGGTTCATCATCCATCTCAGGATTAAGATGACAACATATAATTCGTCAAAAGTGAATTGTTTTATTCAAACAGAATTATTAATTAAAACATTTCAACTTTGGTCCGATCCAATATAGATTTCACCATTAGAAACTATATCAATGTCTCCACTCATGGAGTCGTCCCTCCGACGACCAAGACAAGCCGTCTCCGTTAGGAAGTAGACAACATAACAATCTTAACATGAATAAAGCGCCCAACTTTATTCTCTCGATTGTGGATCATAAGATTTAGACTATCATCTTTAGATTCTTGTCTTCCGCATGTTCTTCACATTACATGCATGACCTAAAGATTTAGAATGACAGTCTCAAACTTTCAGTTTGCTTATCATACATTCAACTATTATGAACATAAAGAGGACAATACATAGATATATGAAATAAACAAATCTTTATTAATGGTCAAAATGTCTCAAAGAATATTGTTACATTTATTCCTAAGGGCATAAACGCTAACACTTAATTCCTCCCTCATAGCTTCTATCCAGTTATGAGCCTTTTCACTGTTAATTGATTGAAAATAAGACTTTAGCTCCTCTCCACTCATCTCTTCAGCTGTAATAAGTGCAAAAGAAATCATTTCAGCATATCCAAACCTCTCTAGTGCTTTAATCTGCCTTCTTTGTCTGTCTCTTGTAAGAAGATAGTCTCGAGTGATGTTTTCTTGTTCCAGCTCCACCTGTTCTTCAACATCTTCAGTTGTTGACTCGTGAGTAGTTTCTGATGGCTCCACCTCGAATTGAAACTTCTCTCCTGGCTTATCCTGCCCCGGATTATTCCTTTCCACTGCTTCATTGTGGTACATTTCTGCTTCCTTGAACACTACATCCCTGCTGTTGAACGTTTTTGGCTGTCCTTTCTCTACACACCAGAGCCTATAACCCTTCACACAATCTGGATAGCCAAGAAACATGCACTTAAGTGCTCTTGGTTCCAATTTCCCTTGATTGATGTGAGCATAAGCCACACAGCCAAATACTCTCAAATTTTCCAGGCTTGGGGGATGTCCAGACCATTTTTCTTCAGGAGTCTTCAACTCTATAGCTTCGAAGGACTTCTATTAACAACATAAGCTGCAGTGACAACCGTTTCAGCCCAGAAGTGTTTAGACAAATTTGCATTCGAGAGCATACATCTCACCCTTTCCATGAGTGTTCTATTCATCCTCTCAGCCAATCCATTCTGCTGCGGAGTTTTCCTCACTGTGTGATGTCTAGCAATCCCCACTTCTTTACAATATTGATTAAATTCATCACCACAGAACTCTAAGCCATTGTCTGTTCTTAATCTTTTAATCTTTCTACCAGTTTGGTTTTCTACAAGAGTCTTCCATTCCTTAAACTTACTGAAGGCATCATTCTTATTTTTCAATATGTAAATCCAAACTTTTCTTGAATAATCATCTATCAGGGATAAAAAATACCTGGCTCCACTATGAGATGGCACTCGTGAAGCCCCCCAAAGGTCACTGTGGATGTAGTCCAATGTCCCTTTAGTATGGTATACTGTCGTGGCAAACTTCAATCTCCTAGCCTTGCCATAGATGCAGTGCTCACAGAACTCCAAGCTTGTAATCTTGTCCTTTCCAAGCAACCCTTGCCTGCTTAGCTCCCTGAGTCCACCTTCACTAATATGTGCCATCCTTATGTGCCATAACTGAGCTGTTGTAATTCCTGTTTCTGAAACTGTTGCAACAGTACCAGTCACAGTTCTTCCCAGAAGCACATACAACCCGTTTTGAAGTTTTCCTTTCAATACCACCAATGAGCCTTTTGAGACTCTTAGCAAACCTCCTTCAGCCTTATAGCAGTAACCTTATGCATCAAGCATACCAAGAGAAATCAAATTTCTCTTGAGTTTTGGAATATGTCTAACACCTTGCAAAATTCTTTCAACCCCGTCTGCAAGCTTCAATTTGATGGAGCCAATTCCTAAGACTTGACAAGCCTTATTATTACCCAGTAGCACCTTCCCTCTATTGCTCTTCTTGTAAGAAAGAAACCAGTCCTAATGAGGACACATGTGGAATGAGCACTCTGAATCCAAGATCCATTCTGAGTGTGTCATTTGGTCAGCAACACACAAAAGATCAACACTTTCATACCCATCTGACACCGCATCTACATCACCATCATCTTTAGCCTTAGTACTTCCGTGCTTATTCCTCTCTGGGCAGTCTCTTTTGAAATGGCCTTCTTTGTGACAAACAAAACATTTTCTTCTCCCGGTTTTGGACTTGGACCGAAAATTCTTCCTGTTCTTAACGTCCTCGAACATTCAATCCCTCTGCTGTAGCCTCTTCATTTCCTTCTGATTTCTTCTTTAATTCTTTCGAAAACAGAGCTGCTTGAACCTCTTCCAGCAAAAGAGAACCCCTACCGTAGATCAACGTATCTGACAGATTCTCAAATTCACTTAGGAGAGATCTGAGGAGCAACAGAGCCTGATCTTCATCCTCTATCTTAATTTCAATATTTTCAAGATCAAGAATGATCTTATTGAAATCGTCCATATGATCTTCAAGAGATTTTCCCGGCGACATCTTGAGCGTGTAGAGCTTCTGCTTCAAGAACAACCTGTTCGCCAGTGATTTCGTCATGTACAGGTTCTCCAACTTCAGCCAAACACCGGCCGCCGTCTTTTCCTTTGAAATTTCCCGGAGAACCTTGTCGCCGAGGCTTAAAATTAGGGCACTGTGCGCTTTGTCGAGGATGTCCTTTCTTTCCTTCTCCGAGAGCATGTTTGGAAGATTCTTTTCTCCTCCTAATGCTTCTTCGAGTCCTTGATGAACCATGAATGCTCGCATCTTCAATCGCCATAGTCCGAAATCATTTTTACCTGTGAACTTCTCAATGTCAAATTTTGCAGTCGCTATAGATGACTACCTCCCGAGCTCTGATACCAATTGATTAGAAAAACAACCCCTGCAAAATTCCAGTTAAAACAAGAAAAGAAAAAAAACCACGGAAACGATTTAGACACACCAAGAAGAAGAATCAATTTCTGGAAAGAATCTCAACACACTATTATTCACCCAAGAAACACAATAGTCTGTACAAGTCTTAGGCCTCGTTCATTTCACCGATTCGAGTTTTCAGTTTTAGGTTTCTACAGTAAAAAGCTTTCAGAAAATGTCACATCTAATTTTTTCTGCTACAGTAAAAAGCTCTCATAAAATATCACATCTCAACTCGAATCCGCAAAGTGAACGAGGCATTATTCTTTCTTGCAGAGCCAAGACACACACACTCTCTCTCTAACTGAGTAAAGTCATCCTTTGTCTAAGAAGTAAATCTAATCCCTTATGTACAATACACTCCTTAACCGAATACCCTTTGGTTAACCCCAAAACCGACTCTGTTAGCCTATGCCAAATTGCTGTAACCAATTTGACCACGTGTCTTGGTCCTTTGTCTTTTCTGCTGAGACAAGTATAAGTCCAAGCCACACACGTCTTCAACATTTTTTTTTCTTTCTTATACCCGATTTGCCAGTGAGAGAGAGTTTCACTTGGAGAGAGAGCAAGAGAAGATAAAACGTTAACAGAGAAATTCTGTCTATTTAGGTCCCATTCAATTAACTGATTTGAGTTTATAATTAGAGTTTTACTACACTAAAAAGCTCTCAGAAACAGTTACATCTTACTTTTTTGCTGCAAAAAAATTTTCATATAAAATCACAACTTAACCCGTATTAAAAATTCAAATCAGCGAACTAAACGGGCGTTTAACTTTGCTCAAGTTCTTTGATGAATGAATGATGTGTCAACATATTATTGGTAGGAAACCGAAAAAGAGACGGGAAACAGAGGATCTGTCTCCTAAAATCTCTGTATTAAACTATATTATAGAGCGCAATAATTTGTGACTTTTGATTTGACTTTGAGATATAAATCAAAGTACTTTTTTCTTATGTACTTAAACTGTTAATGCAAGTCATAAAAAAAAAAATTGATAAAATTGACTTTTGAAGCAATGTCTAGTTCGTTTGCAAAGGGTAAGGCTGGCTTGTCTACTGTACAAGAATATGAAGTGGCCAAGTTCAACTATATGCAAATCTCAATAAATAAATAAATAATAAACGAGGGAAAAAAAAAGCTTTGCCTTACACGGTTTCTTACTTTCCATTATTCTGTGAATAAGAAAGTGAAACTAAGCATGATTATCTCGTTGATAAATTAAACACAGCATATCAATAGGTTTGATTCTAGCTAGCTTTATCCAAAGGTTCACTTTCCTTTAGCACTTGGATTTTAATGTTTAATATGTACTCTAATGTTTTTGTCACATATGCATCACAATAAAGTAATACATTAATGAAACATGTCTAAAAGCGATAGGCCTTTATTTCAAGGATAGAATATTGAGGAATATTTTGGACTCAGATTTTTTATTTAATTTTAATGTCTCAATTAATGTCTTATCAATTAAATCATTTCACGTCGTATAAAAAATTTGAACTGGTTTTTAATTAACTCTTTTATACTTATCATGAGATGATATGTGGTAAGATTTATTAGTTAGACACTAATAATTGAGACACTAAAAATTAGATAGAAGATCTAGATCTGAATGTTTCTGCAGAACTTTCTCATTCATCAGATGAATTGTAATGAAGTAATTAAAAAATCAGCAGTTTCTCAAGATATATATTGTTCAGAGGTGGGGTTCTAATGTCCAAATTGATATTCTCGGTTTGGATATGCTTCTCATTTATATAAAGTTGTGTGGAGTTTAATTGTACTATACACTTTTTCTTGCTAAACGCAGTTTGACCTATTGTATAGGTCATGTTCATTTCGCCAATTCGAGTTTAGAATTCGAGTTTTGTTACAGTAAAAAACTCTAAAAAACAGTCACATCTAACTTTTTTGCTACAGTAAAAAGCTCTCACATAAAATTACATCTCAACTCAAATTACAAACTCAAATCAGCGAAGTAAACGGTAGTTTGCTCTAATTCTCGTATAAGAAACTTTTAAAGCTATGTATTGATTATACCTGTACTTTTTCTGAGTAGATTTTGCTCTCACATTAAAACCGAACAACTATAAATCTCGTGTCTATACTATATTGATTTTATTTTACTTTTTTGTTGTTTGATAATTGTTCTTGAACAAGTGGAATTAGGAGTTTTAATTCCTAAAAACATATAGGACGCGCTTGAAATTAGTTCCAAAATAATTTTGTTTTTTGTATGAAAATGAAAATGAAAACGTTTTCAATCTCTGATAAAAATCATTTTAAAAAATGTGTTTGGTAGTTTTATTAAGAGATTGTTTTCAGTATAAAAAAAACCTATTAATGTCTTTCTTTCTCTCTCTTTGCTCGAGAGAGGATAAAACAAAAACAAAAAATAAAAAACGACTAAAAGTCATTTTTCATTTCTCTCTCATTTTATACTAAACCAAAAAATCATTTTTATTTCCGTTTTTTGTTTTTATTGCACCAAACGCTGTTTTGAAAACGTTTTTATTTTTTCTTTCTTAAAAAATGTGAAAAACAAAAACGAGATCAATTCCAAACACGGCCATAGAAACTTTAAACTTGTTTCGTTTTACAATTTGATTTTGGCATCTTTTTCTTTCCATACAGATAGTGCTTATTCTGATTCATTCTTAAGCCAAAAGTTGTACATTGTAGATGGTGGATAATAGTCCATCTTTGGTCTGCTCATTTTGGTTTTAGTAAAGTATGCTCATATTTTTGGTACATAAAATTTATAGGTCTGTAACCATTGTTGTCTTCAATATCTTTTCCTTGTTCTTAAATTACATATAGCTTCTCATAAAGTTCTGAAGAAAGGAACACAGACAAGGACCCATACACAAACCATTATATAATAGCTTTTAAGTTATAACTAAACAACAACAACAACAAAACAAAAAAAAACAAAAAAAAGAAAAGAAAAGAAAAAGAAATAGAGATAGGAATAATCAGCAGGAAATAGCCAAGATTTGTCTCCCAATACTTGCACTCTTCTGTGTTATATATGCTTTTTGAAGGAGAACTCTACTAGACTTTTTTCTTAAACATGACTTTGTTTATTATCAGCACATCCATGGCCATAAATGAACCTTGCTGATCCTTCAGTGTATATATGAGTTTCATTATCAAGCCTGCAAATTCCCATCTCATGTTAGTTGTATAATACTAATTCCTTAATCAAAATTAAACGGAAAAAAAGGACTCGAAATCGAAAAGGACTTACGATTTTCGAACGGCTTTGCTCAAAGTAGAGGCTGAAGAAAATGTCTTCCCATCTAAATATCTGTTCTCCCCTTTGATCCTCTGCTTGATTCTAATGTCTAACTCATCAGCAGTAAGCACAAAAGGCTTATCCGAAGCCTATTTACCACCAAAAAAATAGTGCATTAGGACTCACTAGTAAACACAGACAAAAAAGAAAAAAAAAAAAAAACAAACTATAGTGATATTTGCATTATTTACTATTCTCATTAATATTTATTTGTATGATATTTTGTTATTTTTCATACCATGACCCAACCCCAAGTATCAGCATAGGAAGGAATATGAGCTGAGTAAGGCACAACATCTGCATTCATATCATGAAAAAACCATTAAAAAGAAAAAAAAATAACCTTTTGGGGGCTAAAAAAGAATGGACAAATATTCTGGTCAAGAATGGACAAATTTTACTTACATTTGAAAACCTGCTTTAAAGTGTTGTAAATGCAAGAGAAAACTTCTGCGTGGCTAAAAATTCCAGCCGGGCCCGCCTGCATAAGTTAAAAATAATCACGGTTTAACTAATTTAATTCCATTAATCTTCTTAATTTAATTTCTTGGTATTAGAGTTGTGACACAAACTTGTGTGACAAAGATGCCATCATGGTTCAGCTTAGGCTTGACAACCAACTCATAGAAGGATTTAGTGTAGAGTTTGTAACAAGGGCCTCCTTCAATTGGGTCCGCAAGGTCACCTACAATCACATCATAATTCTCTTCTTTGTTTTCTAGCTCAGCCCTGTAATCCACCACAATATATTTTGTTTATATTTACCAAAAAAAAAAATAAATAATAGTTTCTAACAAGAGAATTGACAATCGAATCGGCAAAATTAAACGGTCGAGAATCGAACCTCGCGTCGCTGATGACGAGCTTGAGTCTTGGATCACAGAAGGCTTCTCTGTTTACAAGCAAGTATGATTTGCAGAACTGCACCACCTCCTACTCCATTGTGTTATTTAAAAGCATTTAGTAAGAATTCTAATCTTTTGGGAAAGTTTTCTTCCTAACCCAATTCTTAATTTATCTTTTTTTTTTTTTTTTTGGTTCAATTAAGTTTATCTTTCATGATGACTATAAGCGTTAAACAAAGGAGACATTCACCAAAATCAGCTGTAAAGGTAACAATACTTCATATTTGTCCACATCTTGGTAGTATTATGAAGACTTTTTTTTTTCTTTTTTCCTTTGTTTAAAAAAGTTAGTTATCTTATTTGTGGGAAATAGAGAAAAAGAAATTATTTGTAGCCTTAAATGAGCAAGAAGTAAAATTTAGAAATGGGAAAAAAGCTTTATTTATAATATGATATTAAAAAGGAAAAAAAAATGCAAAGAAAGGGTCTTTACCTCATCAATGTCACACATGACAACCTTGTCCACAGCCTTGTGTCTGAGTAGTTCTCTAGCAGTAGAACCTTCACCTCCTCCCATGATAAAAATAGTCTTTGGACTATAATAGATATTGAGAGAAAAAAAATGAATATATTATTAATAAATATGAAAAAAAATCATAAATATGAAAAGGCTATGAAGATGACAAAAAAAAGTACTTGGGATGATGAAGAAGAGCAGGATGGACAAGACATTCATGGTAGATAAACTCATCAGTTTCTGCACTTTGGAGCTTTCCATCAATGACTAATGCCTGTAAAAAATGGAAAATAAGTTATTAAACAAAACAGAGAAAATTTGAATATTATACAAATTTTTTTTTATTATATAATTTCTTCCATTATTATAAACCTTTCCGAAGGGTTTGGTGTCCAACAAGGCAATGTCTTGGAACTGAGAATGTCCTGTGTGTAATATACTGCATAGCAAGAAAAAAAAAAGAAAATATATTAAAATGATTGATTATGAAAATGCTTAAAATTTATCAAGATGTTAAACATGGTGATTGTATGTTATTAGTTGTATTCTAAGTCTGTCTCTTTGTTGTCCAACTTTACATGATCATCATAATTGCCATTCTAAAAAGTATATAAATGTTTGGCGTATTTTTAACTCACGGCAGACAGCTAGGCCACACTTTTAGTTATTTTTGTCTCACACAATAAAAGGATAATGTTGCAAAATCTTTTGGAGTATTATAGTAACTTTTATTTTATTTAATTTTTTAAATGAATCATAGGAACTTTTATAATATTAAAGAATATTCACCAATTCATAAATCTAAAAAACTACTTCTAAAAGGAAGTACCCATTTTGGTAAAAAAAGAGAGAGAGAGAGAGAGAGACAGAAAAGAAAGGAGCTATAAGATCAGAATCGAGATGATAGAGAAAAAATAGTACAGAAAAATGTGTGACAACAGAGTAGAAACAAGAAGAAAATATAAAATGAGGAAAATCCATTATATATATTTTTTATGATATATTGTGTTTTTTATTCATGCATGATTCTGCAAAGAAATTTCACATATAAGAATGAGTACGTATATATGCGCGCGTGTGTGTGTGTGTATATATATATATATATATGTATATATATACCTATTGAGAGCAAAACACCATCTTAAGTCTTCTTCAATTTCTTCTTCATACCAACAACTCTTCCTATAACCATTCAATGAATAGCCTTTTCCACACACCCCATTCCCATTGCTAATTCCATTGGTGCAAGAAATAGCACTATCCATTTTCCTAAGAGCCAGACAGTACTTGACCGAGAAAGTGAGAGAGAAAAACTAAGCAAAGAGAGAGAAAGATATATAAGAGAGAGAGAGAGAGAGAGAGCGAAGTTGTGGGGAGAGAGAGAAGGCAAGGAGCAGAATATAAGAAGGGGGAATGTGGCAGAGAAACCGAATAAAAAAAAATAAAAAATAAAAATTAAAACAATAATTTGGATATAGCAATATTCTTGAGATAGAGTGAAAAGTTGCGTTTCAGAATATCCTTATTGGAAATTGAGGGTTGAAAAGATACACGATTTCTTAGGTTAGCGTAGCTGTACACAAGTTGTCTTGTTTAAGTGTGTTTTTTCTTTTTCATGTGTGTGTGTGTGTGTATATATATATATATATATATAATTATGCTTCGTAATGATATAATGCATTACCATATATATTCTTACATACATATATGCATGTAGAGAATGGATAGATATAGAGAAAGAGAGAAGGGTAAAAGTGCGTAATGAATTAAAAGAAGAAGAAAGATTAGCAAAAAAAATTAAAAGAATAAGAAAGTGACAATTTTCGTTCTTCTTTTTCTTTATATATTTTTCTTCACTTTTGAGTAATAGGGTTTGAATTTTTATTCATTTTATTTGTTTTTTGGTGGATATATATATATATATATATATATATATATGCATGTTAGGAAAATAGGATGATGGGCATTGCACTATAGTGCATTAATAGGAGATGTGATAACGTTCCTTTAGAAGAGGAAGAGAAAACGATAAAAGATAATGATTGAAATGGGCTGACAAGTAGCGAAAATCCTGCTAATATTCTTTACTTGAAGAATGTTATAAACTTTGGTTTGAGGGCAATACGAGATCAATAAGGGCGAGCGTGCAGTGAGGATCATCATGAACATTCTCTTTGTTGATTCTAAAGATTTTTCTTTTTTTTTTTTTTTTTTTCTTTTGTGTGTGTGTGTGTGTGGAATTGGTGGCGTGCAATGCCAGGCACACTCATCATCACCATCACTATGATCACTACTTGGCATCAAATATATTCCCAATCTCTTCCAATTCTCTTTCTTTATGTAACCAAAGGCCTAAAAAGAAACCAAAACCAAAAACTACTTGTTACATATTGCAAGCCCACCATAATTGAACCCTCCAACAATATTTAATTACCTTTTCGGTTTTCCACTATTGTGTTTTACCCATTCATCATGTTTGGTTGTTTACCCTCCACTAACTCCACACACCACCAGAAAAAGAAAAAACAAAAAGAACATTTACCATTTTATCATGCTTGGTTTGCCACGTTTTCTTCATTATTTAGAGTACTACTCCTTTCGAAGCACCAATAGTACTTAGAGCCAGTTCGGTAGTGTCGTAGATTTAAAAAAAAATTATTATTAATTATGTTGAAAAAAATAGATGTTATGAAAAGTAACTGAGTGTTTGATAAACTGTAATCATATAAATATTGATTCTAAGGGTATTACGAGTATTATAAAAGTTTCATTAATTATACTTCAAAGTGATTGTCGCACAATCTAAAAGTCAAAGTTACATTTAGGCTGCTTCTGATTTTGACTGTAAATTCTTCAAAAATTCTTTAAAAATCACTTTTTATGATTTTTACCAAACACAAATTTCAACTGTGGATGGTTAGAGAATTAATTTTGGGCTCTAAGAATCTCTATCAAACATACCCTTATACGTAGAAGCTTCTCCCTTGATGATCTTGTCCAACTTATGGGACATGCCTATTAAATAATATAGTGTAGCATGGTATCATGTATACTCATTAGCTTCCATATGTCACATGAAAATACTAACTAGTATAGAACGATATCACGCATGAATAATAAGCCCCTAAAACGTTTTAACGATAATATTGTTGTCGCTAAAAATAAACTTAATTAAAAGTTTTTAATCAATAGTGATTAAAAAACATCGTTAAATTCTGCCACTTTAACTACCATACATATCGTTGTTAAAACCAGTAGAGTGACTTGTGGGTTTTAACAACGATATGACATATCGTTCTTATGACACAATGATATAATAATCTTTCATCACAATTTTTTTTTTTTTAAAATGTTGTTGCTAAAATTTTGTCATAACGTCTATTGGCGACGACATTTCAAAATAAATAATGTTGCTTTTTTATAATTAGAGAAATAGTAGGAAATAGACCAATATAAAGAGCTTAAGAAAGTATATAGGCAAACTTTTAGTTATAGAAATTAATAGGCCATAACTTGTCAAGTTATGGTTCATAACTAGATAAGTTATGGACAAACTTGTCAAGTTATGGTTCATAGCCAGACAAGTTATGGACAAAAACTGAGAATAACTTGTAAAATTATGGTTCATAACCAGACAAGTTATGGACGAAAACAGTAATTTGGCCTATTTATAAACTTATGTAAACTATTGGTCTATTAATTTTAATTTATCTCAAGTCTTGGCCTATTTCTTTCTTTCTCCCTTTTTTTTTTCAAAGTGTCCCGTAGCCATGTTAACCCGTAACCCCAAGGGACAAACATGACAATATTCATGCCAATTTTTGAGAACAGACTATAACTTTTTCGGTTTTGAGGATTTCTCTGGAAATACTCAACTTATGTTAGAGCATTAATGTTTGTTGTAATAAAATTGAAGTTGGGTATGTTTATGATTTATTAGCTTTTTTTATCTTCTAATAGCTTATGATGTTAAGTATATCATGTCGGCTTGGATGAGGAACCTTAGCCACAGTTTGTATCGTTTGCCTTAGACCGTTTGTACGAACAATAATAAATCGTAAATAGAAAACGATTGATACGTACTGAATTCAAGTTATTAAGAAAAAGTTTACAAATGTTTACATGAAAAAGTATAACTACAAAAGCCATCGCCAACATTTTTTTTAATCTGACCGTGACTTTAAAGTTGCGGGATGTTGTCTTCTCACATTTTCTAAATCATCCAATATCTCCCATTTGTACTTAAAGTAATTGTGCAAGTCCTTTTTCCACTCCTTGTATTGATCCTGCGCATAGTGATCCACATTTTCGACACTTTCGATACTTAGGTCAAATCAAACTCGAAAAAAATCTACATTTTAATTATAAAGTCAAATTAATACTAACTACGGGAACTATTACTGCCCATGTTTCAGAAAAAATCTATCTCCCATATGTACTTAAAGTAATTGTGCAAGTCCTTTTTCCACTCCTTGTATTGATCTTGCGCATAGTGATGTACATTTTCAACACTTTCGATACTTAGGTCAAATCAAACTCGAAAAAATTCTACATTTTAATTATAAAGTCAAATTAATACTAACTATGGGAACTATTACTGCCCATGTTTCAGGAAAAATCTTTACCTATCCTTTACGACCTTTTTCCAATTGTTATAAAAATAAGAGAAAAGTAGATGGTTTATCATGATTTTGTACAAACTTATTATTTACGTCATTCTAAATAATTGAGTGCCGTCGTGGCTTTTTAATTTCTCTTACAAAACTGAATGACAATTGTTTATTTTCAAGTGGAGTGGCATAAATAATTAATATATTTTTACCATCTCAAGTGGTATTTTACCACGTAAATTTTTAATTTACTAAAGATTTAATTTTCTTTTTTAAGACCAAATTTACGTGCTAAAAATTTTTTTTTTACCACATAAAATTTTAATTTATTATTGTTTACTTCAAATAGTTTTAATATATACTATGTACTTCAATTATTTATTGTAAATATGATGTTTTTTCTTCATTTTCTCGGCCAAAATACAACATGGTTCACTTGTGGTTATGTTTTGTGATGTAAGTTTGGCATCAGCATGATGTGCATTGGGGACAAAGGTGGAGGAGAGTGTGCCAATAGAGATGATATTGGTGCATGCAGGCCAATATATGAAATGATATTGTACATTAACAAGATGATCTTTGCAAGGGTTCTTGGGGTGATGATGCGTTCAACCACCTCTTGTTTTGGAAAGTTATGATGGCTTCATAGGCCTTTAACTTTGCTCCTTTTCTGTTCCCTTAATCTTTTCATTTGTTGCGCTCTGTTCCCCCTCCTCATGACCTGCAAAAATCATTGCAATAGAGAATGTCTTAGACCCTAATGAAATGTTGTAAGTCATGTGTCTGCAAACTTATATATATATATATATATATATGTATGTATGTATACATGTATGTATATAATATGTATCTGGTATTAAATATGGTGACTCGTGCATTTTTATCACTAGAAAAGTTTTGGAAACTAATTTTTATCACGACAAGATCCCTTGATTTTTGTTTTCTTATTAATATTGCACGACCAATTAATTCCCCATTAAAATAATTCACACATACAATATACATATGTATTTATATATGTGTACGTGTGTGTATTATATATATTTATCTTTGTCGTAGTCTAACTCTATGCTAATAAGTTTATAAGTTGGACCACTCATCTATACTTTTCTTCCTTATTATAGGCCGTGCACAAGTCATCTAGATAATTTGGTCCCCTTCATGAGCAAAAGAGTTGCCAGCTCGGCCAAGTTAAGTTTTTTTTTTTTTTTTTTTTTTTTTTTTTTTTTTTTTTTTTGTCGTTTTCGTTTTTTCCAACTAAAAGAGGAAATTTAAACTCCAAACGTAATTTTGAGCACCTATATTCCCTTCAAATCGTTCTAAAAAAACACATAAAAGCAAAGATATATAACATGAAAAGGAGACATATTTTTAGAGTTCAAGAGACTGAATTTTTATCCTTTATTTTTAATTAAAATCTTTTTTAGTTAAAGAATTATATTCGTTAAAAAGGTATTATTTAAAAATAAGAGGTAAAAATTTAGAATTATGCATTCTAAAGCTCAATAGTTTTCTCAATACATTAATTATTATTGATGCCTAACTTCATGATCTAAAAATTGAACTTATCAAAGCGTGTGGGTGGACCTAACTTCCTGCCGAATAAATCGTGGACATGGTTGCTTATAAGACCAAAATTCCCTGTAAACAAGAAAAAAAAAAAAAAAAAACCACGCCTAATTTAAAAGACTTTCTAAATCCCGCGTGGTCTTTTATACAAAGTATCAAGATATGGCTGTCAAATGTTATTTAGTTGAGAGCAGTGAAAATTAGTTGTCTTTCCAGGGAAGATTTCATGCGCATTTCACTCCTCAACTTTCTACTTTTTGGGCTTTACGATGTGGATTCTGTGCGTGTGAGATAGCTAGAAACGTAGTATACTTTACCAACAGTCTTGGATATATAGCTCTTCATAGCCTTTTCTTTATGGCGTTATAGAAAATTCATAGCCCGTTTAGTTCGCTGATTCGAGTTGAGATGTGACTTTATGTTAGAGTTTTTTACTGTAGTAAAAAAGTTAGATGTGATTATTTTTTAGAGTTTTTTACTGTAGTAAAACTCAAATTCTAAACTCGAATTGGTAAAATGAACGGAATTATCTTCAATCTTTACCCCGTTTGTTTTGAGAACCTGAATTAAAAAATAAATAAGAATATGAATTAAAAAGTAAATTCATGTGAGCGAAAAATTATTTTGTGAAAGAAAATACTGTAATAAAAAACTTAAGTTGTGATTCGAATTAATAAAACGAAAAAGGTCTAATTGAGCTCTAACCTATGTTGTTACTAGACTATATCCACTTATAAATGTGGCCTTTCTTCCGGTATCTGTATTACCTTGAAAAGAATATACAACGTAGCTGGATTATATTTTCATGTTACTACTGAATAATGTAATTATCTTGGTTATCTGAAAAAGATAAAGAAAAGGAGGTAAAGTATTTTATGCATAGCTGGGGTCTAATTAATGGCTGCTAACCTCCTTATAACCTATTATGTAAAGAAGGGCTAATTACATAAAAAAAAGTACATTCCTAGTTTTTTTTCATTTGAATTTATCATTTTGTTTTAGTAATTACTAAAGGTAATTACATTTGAATTTGAAAAACTTGTTTCAATTTAATCTATTTGAGCATCTTATGGACAAAAAACAAAGGGAAAAAATAGATATGAAAATGAAATAAATTTTTTAAACTCAAAAGAATGCATTTACAATATTTCAATAACATAAAAGACAAATCGCGAACAACTTAAAACTATAAAGTATATTATTGGGAGTATTTAGAGCACACCTTAAACAAAAAAAAAAATCAGTATTTTTCTTGAATTTGTGGGTGGGAAAATTGGAAGTCCACATCTTATATATGATGGAGTCAGATATCAAAATTATGCCAAAGAAAAAAAATATATTCTATAGTTTTTTAGAACATCCCCAATGCAATTTTATAATTGATGTGTCAATTATAAATTTAGCATTTGAGTACAAAAAACACTCTCCAATGCAATATTATTTGTTGTGCCAAATTTCTCATATGCTATACCTTGTGGTAAATTTCTCATATGTTTACTTTTTCATGTAATCAATGCAACTTTCTATTAAAAAAAATGTAACTTTTACATTTTCTAATTATTTTAAAAATAAAAGTTTACTTTTACAACTTTCAAAGTTTAATAACTATGGGAAAAAATAGATTTAATATTTTAAATAGCATTAGAGTAAAAATAAAAATAACATATCATATCACACTTTTTGATGTTAAATATACAATTAACATTATTATTTATATTAGAGATGGTCTAATTAGCCTTGATGAATGTGATATACATCTTGAGAGAGGAGAACTGCCGGATAATAAGTAGATGGTCTAATTAGCCTTGAAGCTTAATTTCTCAAATATGGAATGGGCTTTAATTTATTATCTGCTTGTGAGTACTCGCATATGCGCTGTAGAAAAAGCAGTGAAAGTTCCAACAACCAAAAAAATTAGAAAAAAAAAAAAAAAATCAAACTGAGAATTAAAGTAGTGTAGTACTCCACGCATATGATTCCATTTGCAAAGTAGGCATTATATGGATAGTTAGTTAGTCACCACAGCTATAGATCAGTTATGAATAAATAACTGTTGTAGTTTCTACGGTAATTAAGGTTCTAAGCAAATGTTATGTGTGTAAAAAAGCTAATACTACGTACAAATATAACTACACATACATACATAAATCATAGATACGTATGCACGCGTATAAATGCGTACTTAACGCTCTTAAATTTAATATGATGTAGGAGCTTCAAGCTTGCATGGATCGGGTCACTTAATGGAGTCCGTTTTATAAACCATGATATGACAAGCGACTTATGACATGTTGAAAAAATGTCGTCAAAACATCTTTAGAAACGGCATTAATGTGCCAAATGTCATATAACATTACATTTACGACAATACCCAAAACAACGTTGTAAAATTTTATTTTACTCATAAAAAAAAGATTGATAAAATCCTTCGTGATATAGCATTTTCAGCAAGCTTCTCCTTTTTTTAAAGCTAAAATCAAGTTTATCACAAGAAATACAACTCTTAAAACAAATTAACACAATATTATAGTCTTATAACAAATCATCCATAAAAAGTCAAAAAGATATTAAAACAATATTTGTAAAAAGATTGTAGTCGCTCTGTGCTCTCGTAGGTTTTGTGCTTCTTTGTTTTGGTGTGTTTTATTGAGATTAAAGAGATAAGAGAAAATTACTGATGAACTTACCGATAAAAGTATATGGGTCTAGATTTTTACACTTTATTCTTGATTATAACTTTTTTGACTAATATAGTATTTGATTAAAAAAGTATTAATTTAGTGTAAGAAATAAAAATCATGACCATGCAATCTAAAACAGTACGTGTCTCCTTTTCTTTTCAGATAATGTGTTATAGCGGTTGCATAGCCTTCTCAAATACGGCCCATGGGGACCATCAAACTCCCAAATTGGAGAGCACGTCACGATCATCACTCAAGTTACGATTCGTGCTAAAAACACATTATTATTTTGTATCATTAATTGATCTTTAGATCGAATAAGAGAAGCATGCATCTAAGATCTAATAGTAAGTGCAGGTCCACGTCGATGGCTTGGACTTGGGCTGATACATGCGCAAACAATGAGCAATTCCATTAGTGACAAAATAAGGAGAGAGAAACATTGACGTACGTTTAAATTAATTCTATACAAGCTTATACGTTATGATATGTTAGGCGTGTGAGTAGTTGCGTTAGGTAACGTTTTCACCATTTTCCTGCTTTTGGATAATCTCTACTACTGGTTTGTGGTCTCCATAAATACAAGTAGTACTTAATTGTAACAGCTAGGCAGGAAAACTTCGCGAGACTGAAATTGGTTTTTCAATGTACAAGAAAAATGTGTCTCACTGACGGAAAAAGTCATCGCTAAAAGACTTAAGGCCCCAAAAAGTCGCCGTCAAAAATTAGAAACAGCAAGTACAATCGGAAATAAACGCTTCCTAAATGAGAAGAAGGTCACCATTATACGATCATCGACATATTACTCGTAGATGATGTTACATTCTGATATTTAGAATGACATTTCGGAGACCATCATCGCTGAATGTATTTTTTTGATGGCTATATTTAGCGACTAACAACTATGTCATCGCTAATTTTTCTTAGTTATATATATATATATATATATATATATATTATATTTTGTTTTTATAAGCCATATTACATAATATAAATATTTAGTAAATAATATTAATAATGTAAATTAGAACATCCGCTATATATATCTTTTTCTTAGTTTATTAAAAAAGGGTTAATTATATAATTCATATTTTATTTTATTCATGTATTTATTCTCAAAAAATAAATAATAATACGTACACTTGGGATTGCGAGGGGGACCTCCAGATATCTCCAATGGGCCTCTACAAAACGAGCAATATCCCTCTCATGGGAGATCTAGGCACGGAACCGCTGCCACCGCCGCCGCCGTAACAAAGGGTTGTCACACGGGGTCGTTGTGTGGGATCTCTCTCGCTGCCAACAGTGCTCCGCACCCATCCCGTCTCTTTTATTTTTAGGTGTTTTGGTGAGAAAATCAGTGGTAGCATGGTAGGGCTAATATTGGAGTTATGGTACGCGATTGTTGGTAAGCCGAAATTTTCAGTATCCAAATTGACTAAATTTAGCATTACGATTGGATACTGCCCGTCACCTCACTGGCGGGATGCTACTAGTATCCTAGTACTGCCAGGAAACCTTTTGGCATTCTAATTGAGTTTTCTAAGAAACGACTTGTTTTATGATAAAAAAAATTATTCTAAGAGTTCTTACTTATGTAGTACGTATGATTGTGTGTATAGAGGTAAAGTTTCCAATCTGGTACCGGATTAGAGCGGCACATTTATATTTATTTTAAAAACATGTATATTTTCTCTTAGAATATGTATATAGGTGTCTTTCCCACATTATATATGTTTTAAGAGAAAATATACATGCTTTTAAGAAAAAAATATACATATTTTTAAAGAAAATATACATATACCGTTTTAATCCGGTACCGGATTGGAGACAATTCCGTATATATATATATATATATATATATACTTTAATATATATATTGAATACAATTGCATATGATTTTACTACTATCCTTACTTCCACATAACATTTAGTTTTAGAAAACGTAACCTCAGTTTTATTTAAACTGATGGTGGAAAGGTGTAGTTAGTTATCCCACACTAGTACGGTTATACCTCTATAAATTTATTGTTACGTTGAATATTTTATATGTTACAATTTACATGGGAATATGTTCCTCCGAAAGGAACGTTTAACAAGCTATGTGTAAATGTGTACATATATGTTAAATATTAAAAATTAATGATAATTAATAAAATTAAATTCTTATCACATCATATTATTTTAAATTTCTATATTGACCATGAAAGAAACATAACCCTCCAAAGAATCAAAACTCGTTCATTATATATATATATATATATATATATATATATATATATGTTGGGGTGTGCG
>NW_010366170.1:271181-280265 GCF_000414095.1 Morus notabilis
ATATATATGTTGGTGTGTGCAGTTATATATGAACATCTAACGTAGAGAGAGTTGGGCCGGTGCTAATGTGCCGACCTCCTTATTGGATCCTATGTTTTCGCCCATGTGATAGGGCCACCCAAAGAGAATTTTGGGAGATTTTTATTTACAAGAGAAAATGGCAGACTTTACTCAAATATATGAGTCTAGATTTTTATATTTTATTTTTGATAAATATCCTTTTGTTAGTATAATTATTTAACTAAAGAGATTATGAATCAAGAGTAAAGGATAAAAATCCTTACTCATGCACTTTACGAGGTGTTTGTCAAGATTACCCTATTTACAATTACCCCTTAAAATGAATCACCAAACTATTATTAACCCCAAACATTAGTCCTTTATTTCTACCCCTTTAGACTAAACCCAATCAAACACTCAATATAGAGATTACTAAAATACCCTCAAAGGTATTTACAAGATGTTGGTTGTCTCCGATCGCCAGCTGGCAGGGGGAGCTCCGGCGGCCGCCGGCAAGTTCTCCAACGACCGGCAATAGAACTCTAGCGTCCAGTGGTGGAGTCTCTGGCAGCCATAGTCTGCCAAACTATGACCCGTAGTTTGACAAGTTACATCAGAGCCAGCCATAGTCTGTCAAATTATAACCCATAGTTTATCATACTATGACTCGTAGTCTGACAGGTTACGCTAGAGCCAATCATAGTTTGTCAGACTATGATCCATAAACTGTCAAACTATGACCCATAGTCTATCAGGCTATGACCCATAGCCTGTCAAGTTATGCTGGTTGGCAGGTTTCTAGTCACCAGCTAGTCATAGTCTGTCAGACTATGATCCATAGTCTGACAAGTTATGCCGACAGGTAGGTCTAAGTTGTCTGATCACTTTGATCCATAGTATGTCATACTGTGATCAATAATTTGTCAGACCATGATTCATAACTTGACAAGTTATGTCAGCGTCGACTATAGTCTGTCAGACTATGATCTATGTCTGACAAGTTACACCGGCCACCGACCATAGTCTTCTTAACTAAAGTCCATAGTCGTCTATGAGACTATGGTTCATAGTCTGCCAGATTATAGTCCATTTCAACCCATTTAAATCAATTTCCAAGCATAAATGCACATGGTTTTGGAGATGATATAAGGACTTGTCACAGCGCATACCTTGCTCTACTATTTTTAAAATTAAAGATCTAAACCTTATTGATGGAGACCCAGAGGCAATTGGGAAGAACATTAAAAAAAATGAGGAACATGAAATGGATGAAGCATGATAGATCAGTACAGAACGATGACCTTTCCAAGCTTCCTAATGCAATATAAAGGGGAACTTTTTTCTTTTGTTCTTTTCATTTTTTTTTACTATTTAAATTAGATAAGGAATGTATGAGGAACTTGCTAAAACAGCACAGCACCGCCAGACAAAGAAGTAGCAGTTAAGAGAGACTTCAGATGCAGCTCCAGAGAAGGATGACTGATACAGCCTTGCCTCTCCAAATTGGACAACCCGTGGAAGGGCCCAGATCTCCAGCCAGAGAGGTGACTCAGCAGGAGCAGGACACGGCCAGCTCGCCAGTAAAGCAGGTGACTCAGCAGGTGCAGGACACGGCCCAAGAGCAAGACACAGCCCAAGAGACGGAAGGCCCAAAACGGAACATGAGGGCTCCCACGTGGTTGAAAGACTACGTCGTTTGAAGAATAAGTTGTCGTAGGAAGTACTAGTCTAGAGGGACCTCGGGATTGTTGAGAGTTTTTCCCATTTTTGTTTTGCTTCGATTCCATAGCCATTGCATTACTGTAACTTCTTCTTATTATTTTTGTTGCGTTGCCTCTGTAGCTGTGATCAGAAGGCAAGAGGTATAAGAGACTAGAATACCATTTTGTTCTTTTCAGGCAATGAGATATTCACGTTGAATTTCCTCTCTTCTTCCTTCCCTTCTGTTTATGAAATTCTGGAGCTAGCACTCATTCGAAGAGTGTGGGTTTTTCGTCTAACTGTGTGAAATTGCAGGTTGGGCGTATCAATTGGTGCTTTCATTGACTTTGATCATGGCAGATTCGGAGGTTCTTACGGCGGTCAAAGCGTTGCAGGCCCAGTTCAAAGGCCAACGCTCTGCACCAGACGTTACAACAGTACATGACCACAGTCGATTCCCGATTGGAGGAGCTGCGATCAGAATTGCATGGATGATGCAGCGTAGATTTAGTTGCTTTCAAATTTTAAAGAAAATAGGATTAGTTCTATTCAGTTTTAGATAAGCTTATGTTTGCTTTTCAAATTTTGATTGATCTCCTCTATCTATAAGTAGTTAGACTAGGATTGTTATAGGGCAGTTTTTGTTTCTTCTTTTCTCAATAAAGAATTCAGAGTTTTCTCCACGATTACTCCTTGTTTTCTCCTTGCTTTCGGCATCCCCTTGAATCAACGACTGCAAGCTTTGTTTTTTTTTTTTGAGTTTCTGTCTTTTTACTCATCTCTGCTGTTTCAGGTGGTATCAGAGACAGGTTCCATCTCTTCACATATCACCGTCGCTTAAACCGTAACTTCCGAACCCACGTCTTGCATCAGCCCCACGAACTTTTGCTGTCGCCGCCGCTAGTTGCTGGTTTCCTGGTGTCATCGATCACTCGCCGTTATGCCGCCCCGTCATCGGCAAGACATCCGTCTACCTGCCGATGGAATAGAAGAGCTCCGTCAACAAATCGTCCAACTGCAACAACAACTCGCACTCCTGCAAGCCACTAATCAACCTCCACCGATTCACGCCGACGAGTCCAGTTCCGATGTTGATGAAGCGTTCGTTGAAGAGAACCCGTTTGCTCTGTTGCATGCACCACCTCCACGCCGTCGTGCGCCCCACGCCGTGCCTCTTGAAGGTCGACCGGTCGCCGCAGATAACCGTCGATGGGAATCGGGTTTTAAACTTGACATCCCTGAATTTCATGGAAGCCTCGAACCGGAAGAATTTTTGGATTAGATTGGAGCCGTAGAAGAAATACTGGAATTTAAGGAAGTTCCTGATAATAAACGCATGACTCTAGTTGCTACACGCTTCCGAGGCCAAGCTGCTGCTTGGTGGCAACAACTCAAAATCTCTCATTCTCGTACCAGAAAAGATAAGATCGCCTCGTGGAAGAAATTACAAAAACACATGAAGCGTGCCTTTCTCCCATATAATTATGCACGAACAATGTACCAACGTCTCCAAAATTTACGTCAAGGTAATCGGATAGTGGGAGATTATGCTACTGAGTTTTTCCTATTGCTGACACGAAACGAGATTAACGAAACTGATAGGCAGTTAGTTACTCGATTTATCAGAGGTCTTCGGCCATAGTTTCAGAATATTTTAAATCTCTTTGATCCGATAATGGTTTCTGAAGCCCACCAAAGGGCCTTATTAATCGAGCGTCAAAATCAGACCGGCTCCGCTCTTTAGAATAAACCGTTGCCCCCAACTGTGCTCCATCTACAACCTCTACCATAAACACTAATAACCAATCAGGCGCGCTAACACCGGCGCCACCTCGTCCAACCATGGCCACCAAGCCCGCCGGGGGGTTGCGACCATCCCGCCCGGCAGCCCTCCGCTGTTTCTCTTGCGGTGAGATAGATCACCGACAAACCGCTTGTCCAAAATCTGGATGACGGGGATTGCTCACTGATGGAACATATATGGAGAATTATGAATCCTATTATGATCACCACGAAGAAAATAAGGAGCACATTGACGAAGCGGAGATCAGAGAAAAAAATACCTGAAGAACATGTAGGCGGGGACTCAGGACCACTGTTGGTACTTCGACGTAGCTGTTTCACTCCTAAGATGCCTGAAAACTCCTGGTTATGCAACAACCTATTTCATTCTATGTCCACCATTAATGGGAAGGTATGCCGTTTTATTATTGACTAAGGAAGTTACGAGAACGTCGTCTCTGACGAGGTCGTCTGAAAGTTCACATTGACTACGGAACCCTATCCCGCTGCTTACAAACTTGTGTGGTTAAAGCGGGGAACTGAAGGATAAGTCTCTCGTCGAACCCTCATTTCTTTCTCAGTTGGTACGACATACCGGGATATGATTTACCGCGACATCATTCCCATGGATGCATGCCACCTCCTGTTGGGTCGACCATGGCAATATGATCGTCACGTCATCTATGACGGCAAGGCCAATACCTATAGCTTTCAGTTCAAGAATAAGAAAATCCCGTTATTGCCGTCAAAAGAGCCGCCGGGAATACCGCACCCCACATCCCCAGTCCACAACCCCACAAAGACCCAACCATCATCGGCCCCGACACCAAAGTCTGTCCTCTTCCTCTCACGATCCAAATTTGAGGTGGTTATGCAAGAAGTTGGCATTGTTTACGCTCTAGTTTCATCCCCCACCGCCACACCAATTAAGGTCGTCTCCTTTGAGGTTCAATCTCTCCTTCAGGAATTTGCCGATGTGTTCCCAGAAAATCTCCCTGATGACTTACCACCGTTACGAGATATTCAACACTAGATTGATCTTGTGCCCGGTGCTACTCTGCCAAATAAGCCGCATTATCGGATGAGTCCGAGTGAACATGAGGAGCTTCACCGACAAGTTGAAAAGTTGGTCACCAAAGGCTATTTGAGAGAAAGCCTTAGCCCTTGCGCCGTCCCAGCCCTTTTAGTTCCAAAGAAAGATGGATCATGGCGTATATGTGTGGACAGTCGCGCTATCAATAAAATCACGGTTAGGTACCGCTTCCCTATACCACGACTTGATGATCTTCTTGACCAACTCAGTGGGGCAACTATCTTTTCAAAATTAGACCTTAAAAGTGGATACCATCAAATCTAGATCCGACCCGGTGACGAATGGAATACAGCGTTCAAAACACGGGAAGGTCTCTTTGAGTGGTTGGTTATGCCTTTTGGACTCTCTAATGCTCTAAGCACTTTCATGCGAGTGATGAATCAAGCTTTGTGTGCATTTATTGGTAAGTTTGCGGTGGTATATTTCGACGACATATTGATCTATAGTGCTAATGAGGAGCTTCATCTCCAACATCTTCGAGAGGTTCTCCTTGTCTTGAGGCGAGACAAGTTCTATGCGGCACAAAAAAAATGTGAGTTTGGTAACGACAATGTTCCCTTTCTTGGTTATTGTATCAAAAAGTGGTTTAACAATTGATCCAACCAAAATAGAATCAATCCGATCTTGGCCGACTTCGCACACCGTGTCTGAAGTACGAAGTTTTCACGGATTGGCCTCTTTTTACCGCCGCTTCATTCCCTACTTTAGCAGCCTCATGGCTCCAGTCACCGATTGCATTAGAGATGAGAAATTTATGTGGTCTGTTGACGCCAACAATGCTTTTGAGCTCATCAAGCTCAAGCTCACCATCGCTCATATTCTAGTGCTGCCCGACTTCTCTCTTACCTTTGAACTACATCCGGATGCATCCAAGGTCGGCATAGGCGCCGTCCTAAGTCAACAGGGGCGTCCTGTTGCATATTACAGTGAGAAGCTTTCTGGGTCCCGGGCTCGTTATAGTACCTATGATGTGGAGTTCTATGCAATCGTTCAAGCCATTAAACATTGGAGACATTATTTATTTCATAAAGAATTTGTCCTTCACACGGATCATGATGCACGAAAACATCTCGGTAGTCAGGATAAAGTGTTAGCCAAGCATGCCTTGTGGATTGCTTATCTCCAACAATTCACATTCGTCATCAAGCATCAATCAGGCTCTACCAATCGAGTGGCCGATGCCCTAAGCCGTCGCCAATCCCTCATCGCCACCTTAAATGTTTCCGTCCCAGGCTTCGCAACCTTCCCGGAGTTATACCCAACCGACTCGTTCTTCGCCCGGATCCTTGAGGATGTTCGAAGTGGTGTTCGCTCTGACTACCTATTATATGACAGTTTTCTCTTCCTCGGAAACCGACTTTGCATCCCGGATTGTAGCCTACGTCTGCAAATTATTAAAGAACTTCATGGGGAAGGTCACGTAGGTCTTGATAGAACACTTCACCTAGTTGCCACATCCTACTTTTGGCCTACTCTACGTCGTGATGTTGAAAGATACGTGGAACGATGTCGAGTTTGTCAAACGTCTAAAGGGCATGCTTCCAACGTTGGACTTTACATGCCTTTACCTATTCCCACGCAGCCTTGGGCCAACATTAGCATGGATTTCGTTCTTGGCCTCCCTCGGACGCAGAAGGGTAAGGATTCTATCTTCGTGGTAGTAGATCGATTTTCCAAAATGGCTCATTTTATTCCTTGCAAGCGAACCACAGATGCGGTTCAAGTAGCCAACCTATTTTTCAAGGAAGTTTATCGCCTTCATGGTCTCCCCACTTCTATTGTGTTTGATCAAGATTCTCGTTTCTTAAGTCACTTTTGGCGGTCTCTCTGGCGACTAGTAAACACTAATATGGATATGAGTTCTGCTTATCATCCTTAAACTAATGGACAAACGGAGGTCACGAATCTGGCTTTAGGTGATCTACTTCGGAGCCTTGTTGGAAATCACATTAAGTCTTGGGAAACTAAGCTTAGTCAAGCGGAGTTTGCCCACAACCATGCAAAAAACAGAAGCACCAGTTTCAGTCCTTTCCAGGTGGTCTATGGATTTGCACCTTGGTGCCCACTTGACCTGGCTCCACTCCCCGACCGTATTCGCATCCATGGTACTCGTCGCTTCAATCGCCAAGTATAAAGCTTCGGCCGATCGCCATCATCGTCTTGTGGAGTTTAATAAGGGAGATCTTGTTTGGGCCGTGTTAACTAAGGATCATTTTCCCCTTCATGAGTACAACAAATTGAAGGCGTCCATTAGAAGTACTTGAGAAGATCAACCCCAACGCCTATAGGCTGCGTCTTCCTCCTGACGTCAATACATCACCTGTGTTCAATGTCAAGCACTTGGTTCCGTTCGTTGACGATTTCAAAATTACAGATTCGAGGATGAATCTTCCTCAGGCTGGCGGGACTGATGCAGCGTAGATTTAGTTGCTTTTAAATTTTAAAGAAAATAGGATTAGTTGTATTCAGTTTTAGATAAGCTTCTGTTTGCTTTTCAAATTTTGATTGATCATCCTCTATCTATAAGTAGTTAGACTAGGACTGTTATAGGGCAGTTTTTGTTTCTTCTTTTCTCAATAAAGAATTCAGAGTTTTCTCCACGATTACTCCTTATTTTCTCCTTGCTTTCGGCATCCCCTTAAATCAACGACTACAAGCTTTTTTTTTTGAGTTTCTATCTTTTTACTCATCTCTGCTGCTTCAATGGATCCCCTGGCATTTCTGTTGGCGTTGCGGGTTCGCCGTCCCGTCCCCCGCCTGCGGGTGATGGCCTCGCCAGTGGTCCCGAACTATCGCCGGTTTTTCGTTCCATGATAATAGAGGTTCCCAAGTTTGACGGATCCGATCCTCATGGGTGAGCTTTTTGTGATGAGGAGTTTTTTTATTTTCATGGCACTCCAGAGCATCTCCGTCTTTGAATTGTTTCATTCCATATAGAAGGTCCGGCAGCAATGTGGTATCAATGGATGAAGGCCAATAGTCTGTTGACAACCTGGAAGGAATTCTTGCTTAACCTCAAGTACCGATTTGGTGCTTCCTTGTATGAAGACCATCAAGGTAACCTCTCTAAACTGACTCAGACCACTACGGTGGCGGCTTTTCAATTGGCTTTTGAAGATCTGATGAACAAGGTCACCGGGATCTCTAAACCTTTGCTGATCAGTTTCTTTATTACTGGTCTAAAACCTGATATTAGACGTGAATTATTATTTTCCCGTTCGGCCACCTTAATCGAGGTATTTGCTTTCGCCCATGCGTATGAGGCTCGAGCTGACGAAGCTCGCCCGTCTAGCCATTCTTGGCCCAAATGGTCCCCGTCCACCGTCTCTAACTCCGTTTCCCATTACCCTCCTAAATCAGCCGCCCTACCTTCACCTGTTTCCCCCCACAAGTCCACATGTTAACCATGTTTCACCCCCAACTGCTGCCCCCAGTTCATCCACTCCTAAACAGAACTCCTTACCTCCTCTGCTCCCATCACCATCCTTACCCATTCGTCGCCTCACTCAGGCCGAGTTACGGGAAAAGCGTGAAAAAGGCCTCTGCTACAATTGTGATAAAAAAATATAGTGTTAACCATCATTGTCGTAGTAAGTTTTTGTTGGTCTCCGAATCGAATTTGGATGCGGAAGCGTGGGGGGGAGGGGATCGTGTATAACAAAAATTTTCATAAAACCTTTGAGATACTCTATAGATTATATTAATTTATGCATGAATAAATTAATCTCATTAATTCATTTATTAAGAACTCAATTAGGAAAAATACCTGGAGGCCGACTCGGTTAATAACTTGAGTTCTTTACCCTCGAACAATCCTTGCTCCAAAGCTTTGTGTTTAGAAAACTAATGTCTTCCACGTCAATTCCTAGAATCCACGAAGACGTGTGTGTGGGCACACATGAGACAAAACGGGTTACAATAAACACTCGAATTTCTACAAACACCAACGCATGCACGATGTGGAATTTTTGGAGAAAAATTTTTCCTTCTCACTCTTAGAGAATTTCAGCCACCTCTAAAATTTGGGCAAAATTCATTTTTAAGAATTGTATCCAAAATTGTCTCAACAATTTTCTACTATTCTCTTATTTATAGAGTAGAAGTCAAACTTCTAGAAGGAATCCAATCTCTATCTCCGAGATAAAGCTTGTCAATTATCTCCTATTTGAATTTGAAACAAAATCTCCTCTTTTCCTCTATCCATTATGGCCGGCCATTGTAGGGGATTATCATCCCTGTGTGGCGCCAATTTGCAGATAGGGAAGGAAGAGAAAATCATACTTTATCCTGTAGTCCAATTTTGACTCAAATTCAAATTCCAATTTAAGTCAAACTTAAATTAATTTAAATTCTAAATTGAACAACTTATCATATAAGTTTAAATGGATAAATCTAGATGTGTTCAAATTAAAATTTAAATAATCACATTATTTAAATAATAATTAATTCTCAATTAATTATTTTTGAGTGTTTAATTTTAGAATTCCGTAATTCTAAAATTCTCATTT
>NW_010366170.1:280366-289641 GCF_000414095.1 Morus notabilis
GATATAGTCATTGCATATAGATCGATCATCCATAAATAATTCATAATTAGAGCTAGGTAAAATCCGTTAACCTCTCTAATTACTTCTTTATCCTCTAGTACCATTGATTCTCTAATGAACAGTGATTCATAAAATACATTCATGAATCGGAGCTCCTACTGGTTCAAGTACCGAATCAACCCTTAAGAGAATTATTTATCTACTTCTTTCTTAAGAAGGAATGGATTCCATCTCGTGAATAACATTCCCGGCTACCTACTTCATCATGTCTCCAAAATACAAGGAATAGGATTCAGGATCTCAGAATCCGTACCGAGTAAATCAAAAGACACAAATCCATAAATAAGAGTCTGTTAAGAACTCAGGATTAAAATCATTCTATATATGACCATCGGTAGACTCAATTAGAATTTCTATACTTAACAGAAATTATTAGAAATTCATATTGTGTATGTGTCCTTGTTCCACATAATCTCATTATGTGAAATACACTCACTCAATATCTCACCATATTAACAGTGCGGATAACACCGTTCCATTCTAAATGGGAATGACATGTATTAATAATGTTTTAATTAAAGATTCTGAACTTTAATTAAATTCATTATGAACATTGTTTTTTGATTATTATCCTTAAACATTATCCTCTCGTATATAACACTTATATACAATGTTTAAGGTTACATAAATAATCACGAAATTTTCATTGATATTCATAAAATATTCACAAATATATACACATAAAATGATGAATAAACTCTTTTATTAAATGGGTTCCTTTTCTTTCGGAATCGTTACTATGTCAGTCCTCAGTCGGCCTTGAAATCCATGCTATTGTATGAGTTCCATGCCACACCCCTGGCCGGACATGCAGGGGTAAAGCACACGCTGGTACGACTCTCTTCTGCGTTCTATTGGCCCAAAATACGTGTGGATGTCGAACAGTTTGTTGCGTCCTGTCTGGTGTGCCAACAGATTAAGTACTCTACCCAAGTCCCCGCAGGGTTACTCCAGCCCCTGCCAATTCCATCCCTGGTTTGGGATGAGGTCACCATGGATTTCATTACGGGCCTGCCACTGTCACGCAGTTTTATGGTGATACTCGTGGTGGTGGATCACCTCACCAAGTCTGCCCATTTTGGCACTTTACCAGTCCAGTTCACGGCTTCTAAGACAGCAGAGTTGTTTGTGGACTTAGTGGTTAAGCTTCATGGGTTCCCTAGCTCGATCATATCGGATCGTGATCCCATTTTTTTGAGTAAGTTTTGGCATAAGCTATTCGAGTTGAGTGGCACTTCTATTCATCACAGTACTGCTTACCACCCACAGACTGATGGACAATCGGAAGTGGTGAATCGCGGCCTCGAGCAATATTTACGTGCTTTCACTCAAGAGAAGCCAACCTCGTGGGTTTCACTCCTTAGTTGGGCCGAGTTTTGTTACAATTCCAGCTACCATAGTGCCTTTAAGATGTCCCCTTTTCAGGCACTTTTTGGATGTCCACCACCGTTTATTCCAGCTTATTCTCAGGGCTCAACTTCAATCCAAGCTTTGGACGAGGCACTGGTGGACAGGGATGCCTTGCTGCAGTCCTTAAAGGAAAATCTGCGTCAAACACAGCATCGAATGGCACAGAAAGCCAATACTGACCGCCGTGATCTTCAATTGTCGGTAGGGGACAAGGTGTTGGTCCGTCTGTAACCGTACCGCCAATCCACGGTCACCAACCGCCTTTCTCATAAGCTCACTAAGCGCTATTACGGGTCATTTACAGTGGTTAGCTGTGTCGGGGCCGTAGCTTATAAGTTGGATCTTCCCCCTGGGTGCAAAACTCACCCCGTTTTCCACATCACTGCGTTCAAGTCGTACCGTGGTCCACTTCCTGAGGAGGTGTTTCCACTGCCTACCGAGAGTGTGGACAACAAGCCCTTGTCTTCACCAGTTGCCATATGCGCCACTCGAACGGTTTTTCACCATGGCAGAGAGGTCCACCAGATTTTGGTACATTGGTCAGACTCTTCCCCTGAGAATTCGACTTGGGAAAATTTTACTGACTTCTACAAACTATACCCTATTTTCCACCTTGAGGACAAGGTGTTTTTTCAAGGGCTGGGGAATGCTACAGCCTTGCCTCTCCAAATTGGACAACCTGTGGAAGGGCCCAGATCTCCAGCCAGAGAGGTGACTCAGCAGGAGCAAGACACGGCCAGCTCGCCAGCAAAGCGGGTGACTCAGTAGGTGCAGGACACGGCCCAAGAGCAAGACACAGCCTAAGAGACGGAAGGCCCAAAATGGAACATGAGGACTCCCGCGTCGTTGAAAGACTACGTCGTTTGAAGAATAAGTTGTCGTAGGAAGTACTAGTCTAGAGGGACCTCAGGATTGTTGAGAGTTTTTCCCATTTCTGTTTTGCTTTGATTCCATAGCCATTGCATTACTGTAACTTCTTCATGTTATTTTTTTTGCATTGCCTCTGTAGCTATGATCAGAAGGCAAGAGGTATAAGAGACTAGAATACCATTTTGTTCTTTTCAGGCAATGAAATATTCACGTTGAATTTCCTCTCTTCTTCCTTCCCTTCTGTTTCTGAAATTCTGGAGCTGGCACTCGCTCGAAGAGTGTGGGTTTTTCGTCTAACTGTGTGAAATTGCAAGTTGGGCGTATCAATAACCCCACCAAATAATTAATTTTTCAAAACATGAAAAATAAATTAACAGATGTACAGATAATACAACCATAAGTTTTAAGACCAAATTCATTGGACAACCAAGTGAGGCATCTTTGTTTCACGGGGGAAAAAAAAAGAAATCAACAGGCATGATATCCTTTAACGCGAAAGCTTCAAACAAAAGCTCAGTTCTTACCCTAGATATCCTAAAAAAGAATCCTTAATATGCATTTCAATTACCATCACAGAAAAAGATGCAACTTTCGGGGATGGATTGAATAAACTCAACTAAATTAAAAGAATAAAGCTATGACCTAGTAGAAGGCAGCAAATATCAATCTCATTGAAAAGAACAGGATCTAGACTGAAGCAAACTAGTGTCTCTAGGGTCATCAACACAAGTTTTCACAAACTATGATCCCAAAACTGAACAAAGGGCCAGTTTGGTAATGTTGTAGATTTTAGAAAAATTACTGTTAGTTGTGCTGAAGAAAAAAACAACTGTTACAAAAAATAGCTGAGTGTTTGGCAATATTAGGAATTTTAGATTTCACCAAGGGTATTATAGGTACTATGAAAGTTTCATTAATTGTGCTTCATGTTGATTCTTGCACAATCTAAAAGTCAAAGTTGTATTTAGACTGTTTATGATTTTGACTGCAAATTCTTCAAAAAATTCCTTAAAAATCACTTTTTATAGTTTTTACCAGACACCATTATCAGTTATGCACGGCTAGATAATTAATTTTAGACTCCAAGAATCACTACCCAGCATACCCAAAACCGAGTGAGGTATTAGCTCAGCAAGGTAATGCATTAACAAGATGCACGAGTGAACGGAACCAACCAAAGGTCAAGTAGATTCAGATTCTCTTTCCTTTACCACCCCAAAGGGTTTTCAATCCACCAAATAGCATAAAAAAGATAAGCAGAGGAAAAGTAAAACAATAACAATGCACTCAAATTTAAATTCCAAGAGTAACAGGAGTTGAAAATAACCATTTCTAATGTTACTGAAGTCTCTAGCTCAACCACAACTCCTGGACCACATACAAGACAGTCCTTGTCCTTGACAAATTCGGTCACTTTAGTGTGGAGACCTTCCGCACCTTTGTACCTAGAAATGATTTTGATCAGTGAGTATTAGGTAAATGTTTCTCTTAACAATAATAACCATGAAAGATCAACTACACACTTTGGATTGAGCTCAAATGTTCGTTTTGAACGTAGAACCTGGGAGAATTTCTCACTTTAGCGGCTATGGTGGGCTTAGAGCTGCGACAACTGTAGCAAAAAAAATTAGATGTGATATTTTTTTAGAACTTTTAACTATAAAAACTTAAAACAAGAAACTCGAATCGGTGAAATGAATGAGGCCTTAATTTTATTAGATTCCTTTATGACACAAAGTAATCACTTTTGGAGATTTTTTCTTTTAGTTTTTTTGAGACTTTTTCTGGTATGCGAACATACCGATAGGTCAGATTTTTTATTTGTCGAATCTGCATTAAATCACGTAAAAGTTAAAAGATATGCAAATCTAACGTTTAAAAAAACTGACCTACGGATGCACCAAGTGTACTAAAGGATCTCCCTTGTTTGTTTTTTTTTTTTTTTTGTTTTTTTTGTTTTTCATTCATTTAAGCATGTACGCAGTGAGAGATAACTTTGGCAATCTCAAAAATATGAGGGCGAGATAATGTTACTCGGACACCCTTACTTATAATATATCAAGAACCAATTGATGAATTATATTACTAAAATTTGTTTAAGATTTTCTCTGATTCAATTTTTGTTTTTTTTTGGAACTACCGATAGCTTTCAAATTTATCTCACATTTGATATATAATCATGTGGTGTAGAGGATAAGGCAATTTCTTTACCGCCATTTTTGATGTAATTTGTGTATGGTTTTTGAAAGAATCCCACGTAGAAACACACAGGAATTGGAAACAATAATTTTTTTTTTTTTACCACCTTTGCCTGAGTTTGAATGTTGGGCTCAAACCCGAATCTAGTTTTGAGATCCAGACGCCATTGTTGTTCCCGTCATTGTCTATCGGTTGCCTTATTTTTATTAATTCCATATTCATGTACTGTTTTTTTTTTTTTTTCTTTTCTTATCTACCTTATTTTCAAGTGAAAATGAAAGCTTCCATTTTTTATTCTTTTGATTTCTAAGAGGAATAAGAGGAATATTGATGTTTTTGTGTCATCTAATATGAGTGTGACAGAAATGTGTATGTTAAGATAGATGAGTGGTCATACGAGAATGAATCGCATAAAAAATGAAGTTATTCGTAGTAAAATAAGTGTAACACTAATAGATGATAAGGTATGCGAATACCACTTGAGGTGGTACGGACATGTTCAACGTAAAACGCTAGAAACACTAGTTCGTGCTTGGAAGGACATTCTTATACATAAGACTAAGATAGAGAGGAGTACACTAAGAATTACGTGAACTGAAGTAATTAGAAAAGACATTTTAGATCTACGCTTTCAGAAAAGTTTAATTTTAAATAAAATTACGTGAAAAAATGAAATTTATATAGTCTGACTCTAATTAAATTAAAATTAAGATTTATTTTTGTTGTTGTTGGTATTTTCAATGTAAAAACTTACCTGTGCGTGCAATAGCATCGTGGAGAACTGAAGAAGACGAAGGGATGAGGAGGAAAAAACGAGAGAGTTGGTCCCACAGAAAAAGAAAGAATCAGACTTCAGTAGTTCAGTTTTCAGAGCAAATATTAGTCAACTTTTTTAAAATAAAGTGGGTCACACATGAAAACAAATTGCCATGCAATTGTCAACGAAATATGGGTGAGGCTTTACTCTTTCCACTGAACTTCAAATATGACGCATGCATGTCTATGATAACAAAAGAAACCCTCGTTATTAGAGCCAATTCACAGCGAAATCAAATTCAATTTTTATATGACCTACCGATATTGCCAAAAAAAAAAAGGCCAGAGAAAATTCTTATTTATTATTATTATTATGAATGAATCACCACAAATATTATGTTAGTGTTGTACTAATCTGTCTCAAAGTATATCTTTTAATGAATGGTAATTAAAGCTTGCAAATGCAATGTAATTAGTTTGTTTACGGCTCTTTCATATGTTTTTCTTTTTGAGTTATGATGATTTAAGTTCAGATTTTGGTTTGAGTTAAGATATATTTGAGTATAGTTTGAGTTGGGATTCATTTGAGTTTGTGTTTGAATGTGCACATTTTGATTTATGGTTTGAATTGAGAATCTATTTGAGTTTATATTTGGGTGGGTCAAAACTTGAATTTGTATTTGGATAGTATTTTAATAAAAACTCAATGGTGATTGAAAATTTTAATAAGGTATATAGGTGGGGTTTTATTCATCTTTTCGTTATGAACGCATAGGAAAAAAACATCTCAATCGGAATTAAAACAAAAAAATTATGGCATTTTTAAGAATAGAAAAAATACTGTTCATTAACTTGAGTTTGAGTTTAGAAACTTGAGTTGAAGGGGGAACTTGAACTCAGATTTTAATCCCAAATTCAAGTTCAAACTCAAATTTTAATAAAGAACATGAACTTGAATAAAGTTGTAACTTGAGGGCCCGTTTAGTTCGCTGATTCGAGTTGAGATGTGACTTTATATGTGAACTTTTTACTGTAGTAAAAAAATTAGATGTGATTATTTCTGAGAGTTTTTTACTGTAATAAAACTTGAATTCTAAACTCAAATCAGTGAAATGAATAAAATCTGAATTTAAACTTTTTTTTTACGTTTGAGTGCAAATGAACAAGATTAAAAAGAGAATAAAAATAAAATTACAAAGAAAAAGTATTGGAGTCAACTCAATAGAACAATTCAAAACAACACCAAAACGTAAACATAAATCAAATTGTTTATAATTACATTTTTCTTTATGTGACTATTCTATTTTTGTTTTTTAATACTATATAGTTTAAATGTTGATGAATAACAATACTGTGATTTAATAATTAACTGTTAAAGTTGTTTATATGAGAAATGTTAATATTATTCTTTCTGTTATTTTTTTTATTATTTTCTATATTCATTTTTTGATATGTAAATTCTATTATCTCATTTTCTGTTAAAATAATAATATATCATATTAAGAGAGTTTACGTGTTAAATAATAAATATAAAGAGTAATAAAAAGAGTGATAAAAAAAGTGATACTAATGACAAAATGAGTGAAAAAACAGTGTGGTTTGGTGATCCATCACATTCAAAATATCACAACAATGTTATCGAACGGTCACGTACCGAGGCACTAGTCAACGACACAGATGATATAGTACAACTGACGTAGGGCGGTCCATGGTTTGTCCACAAAGTGCCTTTGTTTAATGAATGCTTTCCATATATATATATATATATATATATATATACATATATATTTACAAATTTATACGATGATCTAAATTACTTAACTCAATTTAAAATCTTAACTCAAGTTATTTTAATTCAAAAATATAAATAAATAAGTCCTTAGTTTGTGACTTCGTGTCTATAAGAAGGTAAGTTTTTTAAGAGAAAAGCCAGAGTTGAAGGGTTAGCTAAAGACAATCAGAATTCTAAGTATATATTAAACTCTGGATTTTCTCTAAAGAAAAAACTTTGAATCCTGACTGTTAGAATTGTAAATTATTGTAATTTTTCGTCTCAGAACTACATGGCCATGTAGTCTATGAGACGAAAATTTCTGATCTCTCTGTTTTGAAAATCGGGCATTCTTTGGTGGAAAATACTGACTGAATTAAAGAAACGTCATTGATTACTGTTGACGGTAGAATTTTGTTAACAAGATCTTACCAGATTATCCACGGTATCCCGTTGGGTTACCAGTTCAGAACTTGTGTTTTCACTGAATATATTGGAATTTGCAGTTGGGTTTTTGCTCGGTTATGAAGGAAATGAGATTATGCTTATAAAAGTAAATGCATACAGGAATTTTATAGTGGTTCACCCTTATAGAAAAAGAGCTACATCCACTGTATTATATTTCTCTTGTTTGGCTCTTTACAGATTACATAAGAAAATGGAGATCCAACCCTTCTCTCGGAGGCTTTTTTCCATTTTATAGTTCAGGAGCTTTTTCCTTTGCATTCCTCCCACCGTGGGCTGCTCTCTCTGGGCTTCTTTGGCGGTTCCCAAGTGGCCCATCCACTCGAGTGGGCTACCACCTCGCTTGTCCAATCCGTAGCCTGCCAGCGCCTTTTGGACTGTTCACTCATCCAGTTTGTCCCCCCTATTACGGCTCTATAGATCCTCTGTCATGCCGATTGATCTGTTCTAGGCAATTTAGGGGGCTTGTAATCATTCCATGTGCAACTGACCTTCTCTAAACCCAGACGCCACCTTGGGATTCCAACGTGTCACCTTAAGGTTCTTTCTCGGGGTATGGGTCCAGTTGTTCGCGCCTTACCCTCTGCGCTTACGCTATAAGACGCCGATCCTATCGTGGCACTTGGCATCTCTCCAACCGAGTACATGGAACGGATGGTATACCCTCCGTGCGCTCAGCTCTCGTATCATGTTGAAGGGAAGATGTTGGTTACCGAATCGAATTCGGATGCGGAAGCGTGAGGGAGGCAGATCGTGTATAATAAAAATGTCATAAAACCTTTGAGATACTCTATAGATTATATTAATTTATGTACACATTAATTTATTTATTAAGAACTTAATTAGGAATAATACCTGGCGGCCGATTAGGATGATAACTTGAGTTCTGACCTCGAACAATCCTTGCTCCAAAGGTTTGTGTTTAAAAAACCAATGTCTTCCACGTCAATTCTTAGAATTCACGAAGACGTGTGTGTGGGGACATATGAGATAAAACAGATTAGAATAAACATTCGAATTTTCACAAACACCAATGCATGCACGATGTGAAATTTTTAGAGAAAATTTTTTCCTTCCCACAATAAGAGAATTTCGGCCACAATAAAATATTAGGTCAAAAAATTGTTCAAAAATTGTGTCCACAATTTTCTATGATTCTCTTATTTATAAAGTAGAAGTCAAACTTCTAGAAGGAATCCAATTTCTATCTCCAAGATAAAGCTTGTTAATTATCTCCTATTTGAATTTGAAACAAAATCTCCTCTTATCCTTTATCCATTATGGCCGGCCATTCATAGGGAATTTTATCCTTATGTAGGTGCCAATATCATATAGGGAAGGAAGAGAAAATCATCATTTATTCTGCAGTCAAATTTTGACTCAAATTCAAATTTCAATTTAAGTCAAACTTAAATTAATTTGAATTCTAAATTGAACAACTTATCAAATAAGTTTAAAAGGATAAATTGAAATTATGTTCACAATTCAAATTCATATTTAAATAATACATTATTTAAATAATAATTAATTATCAATTAATTATTTTCGAGTGTTTAATTTTAGAATTCTGTAATTCTAAAATTCCCATTTTACCATTTATGTCTGGTAGAATTACTAGGACGACGCGGTGACTAATGGACCTATAATCCCGAGCTCTAATAAAATTAATAATTAATTAAACACTTTAATTAATTAATTAATTCTATTAATTCTAATAGTTACTCCACTATAAACTTAGAATTGC
>NW_010366170.1:290287-293748 GCF_000414095.1 Morus notabilis
TTATATAATATTAAAATATTTAAGCTTTAATTAAACAAATCCATTATTTTTATTCATAATATTTTTAATTGGAATTTGTCTAGTTTTTGCTTAATTATTTACAGTGTAAAAAGCTACACAAAAATAAGCCATGAAAGTCATGTTTTCAACCATCCGGAGCCAAGCCTCAGCCGAACCGCACCAAGCCGAGCCAAGCCACTATCTCTCTCCGCATGGGCCCCAGCTGTCCGCCTTTCCCCACTCTCTCTCGCGCGCGTCACCAGCACGCTGATCTCTCAGGGCGCGCGTGTCTTCCACGCAGCCATCAGCGCGCGTTAGAGCGTTCCTCTGCGTGGGCCCCGCGACTCAGTGCGCCAGCCTGCTCTTTCCTCCGCGCGCGACATCTGTCCCATTTGCTGTCTCCACTCTGACCGCGCCAGCAGACTTCCTCCATTCCGCGCGCGACACGTGGCGCTTTATTCCTTTGATCCAATCAAGCTTCGACACATGTCCCTCCGGCGCTGAATCTGAATTCCTTCCCCAAAAATCAGACCAAATTACCAGATTTCTTCCCCAAATCAAATATGTGATTTCTCTTAATTTATGTGTAATTTTATTTTGTTTCCTTTTCTTTTGTAATTTTCTAGTTTTACTATTTATTTCCTTATTTGACAGGCAACCTCTGAACACTATAAATAGAGGGGTTAGCCTAAGGTTTTTGGAAGCTTTTAATATTCAGTTTTCTGTCGTCTTGCTGTCAGTCTCATATTTTCTCTCTAGAACTTGTGAGAATGTTTTGCAAGATAGGCTAGAGTTTTCTTGGTGAGGTTAGAGATGAACTTCTGTTGAGCGACCCAATTTGGGGTTTTGATTCCTTGTGCTGTAAAGTTTAACATCTGAATAAATTAAATATCATCTATTTTTCTATTACTTTTCAAAATATTGTGTGCCAAGTTTTATATAAGTTCAGTCACGCTTTTCTTATGTAATTATGTCACATAATGTTTTGTTATTTAAATTATTTTATAAATTATCTTTTACTGCAATATTGTCAGATTGATATATTGTCGATTTTAGATAACTTGTAATAATAATATTTTCTGAGCCAACATAGAGATTTAATTTATTCGATTATTTTATTTTGTGAATCAAGACTTGAATTGGTGAACGAAGCATTAGGGATTCTCGACACCTTACCGTTTTCTTCATACAGATTTTCTCCTTTTTATTTTATTTGCAACAAAAATCTCAAAAACTCTCATTTTTCTTTAATTCACTTTTCTCTAACGCTCTTATTCTGTTAATCATTCTTGTTATTTTATTATCTCTCTGTGGATACGACCGCCCTTCTGTGCTACAATTGGCCGCTTGTGAATATCACTTTTGGGCGTTAATCAAATTTTGGCACCGTTGCCGGGGAGGTGCTATTAGCAAGACTGATCAGTAGATTTTTGAGCCAAAGAGGTATGTGCATTTTTGTTTTATTTTTCTCAATTTTTCTTTCTTGATTTGTGTGATATGCTTTTAGCATATATTAAAACAAAATTTTTATTGGCTGCTTTGTTCTTCGTTTCTTATTATTATTATTATTATTATTTTTTAAAAAAAGTTGCTGCAAACGTTGCTTATTTGACTTGATATTTATTATTACTATATTATATTATATATATATATATACATATAGTTTGTTGTTTAACGTCTTTAGTTTCTTAAAAAAAAAAAAAAAAAGAAAGAAAGTTGGCTGCAGCTTATTAACGTGCCTTTGTTCAAAGTTGCTGCATTTTTTTTAAAAATTTTTTTTTATTTCCGTATACGAAAAAAAAAACAAAAAAAAAATCACACTTTTAGGATTTGTGTTTTAGAATTAATTGTGATTTAATCTTGTAATCTTTTATTTTTGGTAAATTAGGATTTTATTTTGTTTCCTCATTTGTATATTTTAATTGTTACCTAATTTAATTTTTCCTTTTATATTTTAATTAATTTTTAGGATTATAATTAAGATGGTAATTAATTGACTAATTTAGATTCCTAATCTAGGATTTTCATAATTTGGTAGATTTAGACTTTTGACTTTAGGAATAGTTTCCATTAATTAGATTTTATTTCATAATTTACTCAATAAAATTTAATAATTGATTTTGAGGATAATTGTGTGGTTACGCGGAAAATACAATCTGAGGGAGTTCTGTCTAGGAAAGTTAGTACTGAAGTGGGCCTCGCCCCACCAATCTTTCCTGGGAACGTTGCTCTGTCTAGGAGACTATTCATTGAGCCAAGAGCTATAGTCTTTCCTGGGAGCACTCTCGGTGGTTACAATTTACGTTACTATATAATTATTTTCTTTTCCTTTGATTAAAAATAAAAAAACAAAAACAAAAATTTAAAATAAAAATAAAAAAAGAGCCGCTTAGGGTGAATGCATCGATATAGAAACGAGCTAGGGAGATTCGCTCAACGTCCAGATTTAGAAACCCCTAGTGAAATTTTATCCGACTCGTCTTCTACGTCTCCATCTTCACACTCGCCGTTGGAATTCGCATTTCAAAATCTATTTGCAATGGCACAACACGATGAAGTTCAGCAGAGGACGTTGCAAGATTATTTGCACCCAACGCGCATGGCCACCCCATCGTGCATCATGTTCCCGCCAAATGCACCGCCTACGGATTTCAAGCCGGGCATGATTGCATTTCTCCCAACCTTTCACGGATTAGAGAACGAGAATCCATATGTACACATTCGGGAGTTTGAAGAGGTGGGGGCCGCCTTTCCCAGCCGTGCTGAGGCCGCAAACACTGTCAGATTGAAGTTTTTCCCTTTCTCTCTGAAGGATAAGGCCAAAAGCTGGCTGTATTCTCTTAGGCCCAGGTCTATTGGTACGTGGGAAGAAATGACGACGACATTCTTCAACAAGTATTTCCCACACCATAAGACCAACAATTTGAAACGACAGATCTCGAATTTCGCTCAGAAGGAAAATGAAACTCTCTATCAAGCTTGGGAGCGTTTTAAAGATCTGTTAAATCTGTGTCCCTACCATGGATATGAAAGTTGGCGCCTCGTAAGCTATTTCTACGATGGACTCACAATCCGAGAGTGCCAATTTATCGAGATGATGTGCAATGGGGATTTTCTCCAAAAGGATCCTGACGAAGCTATCGAGTACCTGAATGAGTTAGCTGAGAAAGCTCATACTTGGACTGGACCGAGTGCTACTGAGAGCACCAGTAGGTCCCGACCAGTTGGAGTTTATCAATTGAGGGAAGAGGATAGCCTCAAGACTCAAGTTGAAGCTTTAACAAAGCAAATTGAGGCTCTCAAAAGTAAAGATAGTAAAGGACCCTACATGGTGGCAAGGACAGAGGCACATGAGCCTTGTTTAGTTTGTGGTGGAATGGGCCATCTAGCTCAGGATTGCCACACTTTAAGTGAAATGAGAGGGGTATATAAGGAGCAGTGCAATGCATTGGGCATATACG
>NW_010366170.1:293951-302446 GCF_000414095.1 Morus notabilis
TAAAAGCTTTTATGGATGCGCAAAATAAGACGAATCAAAGGGTTGATTCAATGCTCACGCAGCTGGTGGAAGAGAACAAGGAAATAAAATGTCAGATCACAAAGCTGACAGAAGCTTTAACTGTTCAAGAGCGCGGTAGATTTCCATCACAAACCCAGTCCAATTTGAGAGGACAAAATATGGCTCAAACTTCCAACTCTGAAGGTCAAAATATCAAGGAAGTTAACGTCATCAATACTCGAAGTGGTAAGAATTCAGACACGCCATCAACAAGTACTACCACTTTGAGTAATGAAGAATCGGCTCAGGAGAAAGAAGAGTCAACAAAAATTCCGGTAAAGGTGCCCTTCCCCCAGGCTCTCCGACCTGCTGGGAAAGTGCCGGAAAACCAAAGTAAGATCCTGGAGCACTTGACACAATTGAATATCAATCTTCCTTTACTACATGTGATCAAGCAAGTGCCGGCCTACGCCAAGGTTATAAAGGATCTGTGCACTATAAAGAGAAAGCACCATGTCAAGAAGACTGCATTCTTGACGGAACAAGTGAGCGCGGTGATTGAGCAGAAGACACCGCTGAAGTACAAAGATCCTGGCTGTCCCACCATTTCCTGCACCATTGGGACACGCGAATTCGGCCAAGCATTGTTAGACCTAGGATCGAGTGTTAACCTTATGCCTTATTCAGTCTACTCACAATTAGGTCTTGGAGATATTAAGCCCACATCTGTGGTTCTGCAACTGGCCGATCGATCTATTAAGAGACCACGAGGAATAGTGGAAGATGTGTTATTGCAAGTTGATAAGTTCTACTATCCTGTGGATTTCGTTGTTTTGGACACTCAGTCAGTGGTTGATGTGGAGTCAAAAATCCCGATCATCCTTGGAAGACTATTCCTCGCGACAGCAAATGCTCTAATTAATTATAGAAATGGTCTACTGAAGATCTCTTTTGGGAATATGACTCTCGAGGTAAATGTTTTCAACATTGTAAAACAACCACAAGGTGATGACGAGTGTCACCAAACATTCTTGATCGACACACTTGTCGATGAGGAGGTTCTGCTACAAAGCAACTCTGAAGATCTTGAAAATCTCTTCCAAAATTCTGAATCTGAAAGTTCCAGTCCTTGTGAGTTGGCTAACATTTCTACCATTTTCAACAACTCACAGGACAGAGGAATTAAGTTTAAGCATCTGTGTTTCGAGGAACTTCCGCAAGGGAGAGAGAAACCAAAGCCTTCCATCGAAGAGACCCCTACAGTGAAACTTGCTCAACTACCTGAAGGATTGAAACATGCATTTTTAGGAGTTGGCGATACCTTTCCTGTTATCATTTCTTCCAAACTCGATGCATCACAAGAGCGGCGGTTGATCAACATGCTACAAAAGCATAGATCTGCATTGGGTTGGATGATTGCTGACATTAAAGGGATCAGTCCTTTGATCTGCTCCCATCATATTCATTTGGAAGAATGAGCTAACCCGCGAAGAGATCCTCAAAGAAGATTGAATCCAACAATGAAAGAAGTGGTGAAGAATGAGGTTCTTAAGCTATTAGATGCTGGCATCATTTATCCTGTTGCTGTATCAACAAACGACTGACTACTCCCACTGAATATCAGATATTCTGGCTTGTAAAGAATAAGAACATCTTCTTTTCTTTCGTTTGAAACATATTGATTTTGATCAAATCCATAAGACTTAATAGCCTCATTAAACCTTATGTTCCATGATTTAGAAGCTTGCTTCAATCCATAAATGGATCTCTACAGCTTGCAGACTTTCTGCTCTTGGTCTTCCTCTATGTAACCTTCTGGCTGATTGATATAGATGGTTTCCTTAAATAGCCATTCAGAAAAGCTGTCTTGACATCCATCTGCCATATCTCATATTCAAAATATGCTGCTATGGCCAAGAGTATCCGGATGGACTTAAGCATGGCTTCCAATGAGAGAGTTTCCTCATAGTTAACTATCTCTTTCTGGTTGTAACCCTTAACCACTAGCCTTGCTTTATAAGTCTCTACTTTTCCATCCGCTCCTTTCTTTCTCTTGAAGATCCACTTGCATCCAATGGATTTTATCCCTTCAGGTAGATCTACAAGTTGCCAGACTGAGTTGGAGTACATGGACTCTAGCTCGAGTTTCATAGCTGCTTGCCACTTTTTCCTATCAAAATCATCCATCGCAGCCTTAAAGGGCAACAGATCCTCCTTATTGTCATCAGTAGTGACGATATGTGCTTCCCCGGTATACTGGTCAGGTAACCTGCTTACCCTCCCACTACAACGAAGTGCCACAAAATTTTGATTAGGAATCGTGGTCTTTTCTCTTAGCGTTCCAACAACTCTTGTCGGTTGTGGTCCAATCTCATTGGAAAGTAACTTTTCTAGAACTTCTTTGCTTCTGAGCTTAAGAACTATCATATAGTCATGCTCTAGAAACGTGGCATTTGTTGATACAAATACCATTTGATTCCTGTGACTATATAAAATAATCCTCCTCTTGTCCCTATTGCTTGTCCCACAAATATGCATATTTCTTATCTTGGTTCCAACTTCCCAGTCTATTATTTCATCACATGAGCCAGACACCCCCATATGCAAATATGCTTCAAAACTGGCTTTCGACCATTCCACAACTTTAGGGGTGCCTTTGGTACATACTTAGATGGTATTAGATTCAAAATATACACAGTGATTCTTAGGGCATAACCCCAGAACGAAGTAGGAAGTGAATAATAACTCAACATTGATCTTATCATGTCAAGCAAAGTTTGATTTCTCCTTTCGCCAACACCATTCTGCTGTGGTGTACCGGGTGTAGTCAATTAGGATACCACACCTTCTTCAATCAAGAAATATCGAAACTCTTGGTCTAGGTATTCACCCCCTCGATCCAATCGAAGTGTCTTGATTGATTTACCTAATTGTTTTTCAACTTCTGCTCGGAACTCTCTGAACTTTCCAAAAGTTTCAGATTTCTGTTGCATTAGGTAAACGTAACCATATCTCGAATAGTCACCAATAAAGGTGATAAGAGATTCGTAACCTCCTTTTCCTTGAACGTTTAACGATCCACATACATCTGAATGTATCAGCTGAAGAGGTTCTGTGGCTCTTTCTCCTTTCGACGTGGAAGGCCTCTTGGTCATTTTACCTCACAGACAAGATTCATAGACTGGAAGCTTACTAACTTTTAGTTCGTGTAAAGGACCATCCTTTACCAGTCTTTTAATCTTGTTTAGGCTAATATGACTAAGTCTAAGATGCCACAGATATGCGTTATTTATCTTGAGAGATCCTTTACTTCTTATTCTTAGGTTCGGTAACTTTTGAACATTTCAACATTATGCAGTGAGCCAGGCATCGGTTTAAACGGTGTAAACCATTTTTCAAATATCCAGAACAAAATCAGAACCATTCCAAAAGATGTGGACTAGATTATTATTAAAGGCAATTATTCAAATAATTTAGAATCAAAAATCAAATTTCTCTTTATGCTTAGAGGGAAATAAACATTGTTCACAACAAGGTTATTTCCAAAATTGAAGTCTAACTTCTCCCACTGCTTTTGCCGATATCCTCGCGGTATTCCCACTTGTTGGAACTAGTGTCCTAGAAGCATGAGATGTAATAGGATATTTATTATTTAATTAATAAAAGAGTTTATTCATTATTTTATGTGCATATATTTATGAATATTTTATGAATATCAAATGAAAATTCCGTGATTATTTATGTAACCTTAAACATTGTATATAAGTGTTATATACGAGAGGATAATGTTTAAGGATAATAATAAAAAACGTTGTTCATAATGAATTTAATTAAAGATCAAAATCTTTAATTAAAACATTATGAATACATGTCATTCCCATTTAGAATGGAATGGTGCTATCCGCACTGTTAATATGGTAAAATATTGAATGAGTGTATTTCGCATAATGAGATTGTGTGGAACAGGGACACTGACACAATATGAATTTCTAATAATTTCCGTTAAGCATAGAAATTCTAATTGAGTCAACCGATGGTCATATATAGAATGATCTTAATCCTGAGTTCTTAACAAACACCTATATATGGATTTATGTCTTTTGATTTACTCGGTACGGATTCCGAGACTCTAAATCCTATTCCTTGTATTTTCGAGACATGATGAAATAGGTAGCCGGGAATGTTATTATACGAGATGGAATCCATTCCTTCTTGAGAAAGAAGTAGATAAATAATTCTCTTGAGTGTTGATTCGGTACTTGGATTAGTAAAAGCACTCTGGTTCATGAATGTGTTTTATGAATCACTATCCATTAGAGAATCAATGGTACTCAAGGATGAACATATAATTAGAGAGGTTAACGGATTTTACCTGACTCTAATTATGAATTATTTATGGAGGGTTGATCTATATACAATGATTATGTCAAATGGACACTTCATAGTTTAGAAGTAATTAATGTCTATAATTTCGAGAGTTCAATTCCAAGTTTATAGTAGAGTAACTATTAGAATTAATAGAATTAATTAATTAATTAAAGTGTTTAATTAATTATTAATTTTATTGGAGCTCGGGATTATAGGTCCATTAGTCCCCGCGTCGTCCTTATAATTCTACTAGACACAAAGGGCAAAATGGGAATTTTAGAATTACGGAATTCTAAAATTAAATACTCATTAAATACTTGAAAATTAATTAATTGAAAATTAATTATTATTTAAATAATGTGATTATTTAAATTTGAGTTTGAATTGTGAACATAATTTAAATTTATCCCTTTTAAACTTATTTGATAAGTTGATCAATTTAGAATTCAAATTAATTTAAGTTTGACTTAAATTCGAATTTGAATTAAAAATTGGACTGCAGGATAAATGGTGATTTTCTCTTCCTTCCCAATCTGCAATTGGCGCCACACACAGAGATGAAAAACCCTAGGGTGGCCGGCCACTTAAGGGATAAGGTGTAGGAGATTTTTTGTTCCAAATTCAAATAGGAGATAGATATTTGATTCCTTTTTGAAGTTTGACTTCTACTATTTAAATATGAGAATGATAGAAAATTATAGATACAAGTTTTGAAACATTTTTTTCTGCCCTAATTGTTAGTGTGGCCGAAATTCTCAACACAAATAGAGAGAAAAAAATTTTCTCCCAAAAAATTCCACATCGTGCATGCGTAGGTGTTTGTAGAAATTCGAGTGTTTTGAAACCTGTTTTGTCTCACGTGTGACCACACACACGTTTATGTGGAATCAAGCAATTGACGTGGAAGACTTTGGTTTTCTAAACACAAAGATTGGAGCAAGGATTGTTCGTGGTCAAAGAACTCAAGTTATCATCCGAGTCGGCCTCCAGGTATTTTTCCTAATTGAGTTCTTGACATATAAATTAATGTGATTAATTTATTCGTGCATAAATTAATATAATCTATAGAGTATCTCAAAAGTTTTATGAAAATTTTTGTTATACACGCCCTGCCCCCCGCCACGCTTCCGCATCCGAATTCGATTTGGTTACCAAAAATTGGTATCAGAGCAGTCTATAGACGATATTAATTTATGCTTCAATTATTTGATAATCAAAAATTGATATATTAAATATATGATATTTAATTATGTATGTATGTGATGGGTAGGCACTTGCATTTATGGATGTTTATTTTAATTCATGTTGATGAATGTATGGATGGTGGATTTGGTCATTCATTATGTGGTTCCATGGATCGGTTATATTCATTCATTGATAAATTATTTGTAATTTAATTCGGGATTAGAATTATTGTAATTCTAGGTTTTGGGTTGAATTAGGGTTTTGATTTTGAATCAAAAGGAGACCTTGAAGATTAAGTTTGAAGCTTTTGAAGATGCCCAGAAACTGCCCAGAAAATTTCCAGAAATCGCCCAAAGGGCGCACCCAAGCGCGCGGCCAGAGCACTCCCCAGCGTGCGGATAGTCCGCGCGGGTGCTCGGTCAGACCGCGCGGGCGCGCACAACGCACGGCCAGAGCGCGCCCCAGTGCGGCCAACGCACGGATAGTCCGCGCGGGCGCGCGATCAGACCACGCGGGCGGGAATGACATGTATTAATAATATTTTAAATAAAGATTCTGAACTTTAATTAAATTCATTATGAACACCATTTTTTTATTATTATTATCCTTAAACATTATCCTCTCGCATATAACACTTATATACAACGTTTAAGGTCACATAAATAATCATGGAATCTTCATTTGATATTCATAAAATATTCATAAATATATGCACATAAAATAATGAATAAACTCTTTTATTAAATAAATAATAAATATCATCTTACATCTCATGTTTCTAGGACACCATTCCCAACAGAAGAATCTTCGCAGGCGTCGGGGGCCACGTGGCATGACAGGCGTTGGGCCACGTGGGGCATGGTCGTTTTCTAACGTGTCTTGTGTGAATTTTCCCACACAACAGCTGCCCCCAGGTCGAGACTTTCCTTTGGACTCCCTCGAGCTAGATCTGGGATCCGCTCCGGTTCTTTCTGTTTGCTTCGGGCGAGGGAACCTACCTTCGAACCTACCTGGTAATAATGATAGGTACTTCGAACGTCCCTCGAGAAACACAAATGTCTCATCGGTTAAATCACCTGCTGACGTGGACCTATATTCAAATAGGTGAATCCGAGGCGTTGGATCGTGCCTCTTCGGCTTCCCACTTTTGTTCCTGCCATTTGATCTTGATCAATTGCCCCCGCCATTGGATTTACTGGGAATCCATCCAACGGTCAGGGGTTGAGGGCTCGCCTTTCTTTAAAAGGTGACTTTGAACTGAGACCCCCATCCGAACTCCTGTACCGTTACTCTGAGCATATTTTACCCAGGATTCACACTTCCTCTTCCTCGTTCGGTCTGGCGCTTGGTGAAGTTGGTTCGAGTCGCGCTTCAGAATCTGGCATTCTTGATATCTTGGTAAGTCCTTTTGCTTCCAACCACTTATTTTTGCTTGGCCTGTTGAATCATTTAGGTGCTTTGACTTTGAAACAGACACCCAGGGTTTTAGAAAACTTACTTTGCGTACATATGATCCCTCATAGGCTAGCTTTCTGATTTCTGGTTTGTTTTTGAGGAAGTGAGGTTTCAGATTTGGGGGTGCGGCTGGAAAATCTAGGTTTCCCATGAGCGCTCGTCGCCTGTTCACTGAATGATCAGCGGCTTTATGAGTCATCCGCGTCGTCAAGCCTTTGGCAGTTTTTTAATCATCGTCGTTGTAGAATCATTGGCTTTATTGATTCATTATAAAATAATACAATACAATATGCTAAAAATAAGTCGTATTTAATAATACGACATAGACCGTATTAATTTACCGACTATATTATTTAATACAATATAATGGTCACATTAAACATTGTATTATTGTATTAGTATACAATACGGTACTCTAATACGGTTAAATAAATATCCTTTTATGTATAAGCTGTATGGCTAATTATTATGGCACCTTTGGATTTTTACTTTACTTTATATATTTGTTTTTATTACTATATAATAAACCAACCAGGCCAATAGGATAAGTGTTTGAATCTGGTGCCAAGATACTAACTATAATTTCACCATGATGTTTGAGGCTAGCTATTAGTTTATAACTAATTAAAAAAAGAAAAGAAATAAACAAGATTATATTTCTTAGAGAGTCATATAATGAATTAACTATTGCATTTTGTAATTGCCAAAAATAAACTAATTTCACCATGATGTTTGAGGCTAGCTATTAGTTTATAATCAATTAAAAAGAAGTAACCAATATTATATTTCTTAGAGATTCATATAATGAATTAACTATTGCATTTTGTAATTGCCAAAAAGAAACTAATATATATGAATTTACTTGTATTCAGCTGATGGCCGTTTCATGAACTCATATATTACAATATCATTATTATATAGTGCTTGCTATTCTTAGTATCAACTGAGCTATGACACAAGCCAAAAAGAAGGAAAGAACTTGAAGAAGTGTCAAGAATTTAACGTGGGTTTGGTTGTGGAGAATGGTAATAGTAATGGAAATAAAAATGGTAATAGTAATGAAAATAAAAATGGTAATAGTAATAGAATAAAAAAGAAAGTTAATTTATTTATTTAGTTGTAATTTTAAAAATACTATAGAATGAAACGTGAATATTTTCATGTTAATAAAATTACCCTTATGTTATATATAACACTAATATTTTATATATCAATATAATTAATATAATATATAAAATGTAATATAATATAATATAATTATTATTATATAATATATTATAGAATTATGATATTAAATATAATAATATTATTAAAACTGTTAATATATTACAAGATTACATAATAAACAATAATATTTTAGTTATAATATAATTAAAACTTACAACTATATTATATTATACTATCATATATATAATTACAATATAATATATAATAAATATATTATAATTAATACATTATGTGGTGTAATACACTATAATATAATAGAT
>NW_010366170.1:303621-314295 GCF_000414095.1 Morus notabilis
TTAAATAAATAAATTATAAATTATAATTATATTATAAATTATATTATATTATATCATATTATTATATTATTGTAACTATATTATATTATAATATTTTTAGTATATATTATATTATATTACGTATATAAGATATAACAACTATATAATATATTGTAATTAAATTGTAATATTAAAGAATAATTATGAAAAAAATGAAGAAAAGAGTTTTGAGTGGCTATTCTTCTCATGTGATGAAGGAAATAATGATTACCCAAAATGGATGAATGATAATTTTTTTCTTATAAATCCAACTAAACATCATATTTAGATTCTATTACATTTTATTCTTTTACTTTTCACCCAATCAAACGCACACTTAACACTTAATATGCTATAGTTGTACTATATATATTACTCTATAAAGTAGGGAAAAAACCAAAATAAGAATCAATGTATTAGCTAATGTAATGCGATAATTCTTTGTTTGCCTTTTGTTTGTTTTATAGATTTTAGTTTAAGTCTTTTCTTGTTATAATGTTATTTCTTACAAAAACTTTGAACAAATTTAACTTTATGTTAAAATTTTTATCCAAACTCATTAAGAATTAAAACTCAAAACTCTTTAGAATGTATGAATCTCAATTTTTACTTACTCGTAATTAATAGTATTTTTTAATTATATTAGTCAAAAAAATAATAATTAAAAGTAAGTGATAAACATTTAAACCCTGCATGCACTAATTTTCTCAAAAAAATAATTTTTACCGATCTTGAGAAAATGATACTATATCTGAACTGTGTGGTAGTGGGTTCAATTATAATAGAATTCTTATGCTCCGTTTATTTTGAGGGTTCAGATCTGCTTTAAGATTATGGTTCTTTATTCGTTATAGTGTTTTTTTCTCATAAAAAATTTAAAATTTAAAAATTAAAATTATGAACCATAATTCTGAACTCAAAAACCAAACATTACCTTACTCGCTTGATGTAAAAAAAAAAAAAAGTGAGAGAGAAGAGAGAGAGAGAGAGAGAGGTGTATTGATTGATATTATTGTATCCGGATGATAGCTTTATGTTTAAATTTTTATCCAAACTCATTAAGAACTAAAACTCAAAACTCTTTAAAATGTATGAATCTCAATTTTTACTTACTCGTAATTAATAGTATTTTTTAATTATATTAGTCAAAAAAATAATAATTAAAAGTAAGTGATAAACATTTAAACCCTGCATGCACTAATTTTCTCAAAAAAGTAATTTTTACCGGTATTGAGAAAATGATACCATATCTAAACTGTGTGGTAGTGGGTCCAATTATAATGGAATTCTTATGCTCCGTTTGTTTTGAGGGTTTGGACCTGCTTTAAGATCATGGTTCTTGATTCGTTATAGTGTTTTTTTTTCATAAAAAATTTAAATTTCAAAAATTAGAATTATGAACCATAATTTTAAACTCAAAAATCAAACATTACCTTACTCGCTTGATGTTAAAAAAAAAAAAAAAGAGAAGAAGAAGAGAGAGAGAGAGAGAGAGGTGTATTGATTGATATTATTGTATCCGGATAATAGCACCCTATGTGTGGTGCCATGTTTTTGTTTGTTTTTTTTTTTTTTCTTTTTCTAATATATAGGTGCTGAATGGTGGTTATTGAAACGTGAATATCGTTCATACATCCAGCGAAAAAAAAAAGAAAAATATCACGTTCTACGGCATTTATGGCCCCAATTGAGAGTGATTGAGGATCATTTTTGTCAAATGTTTCTCAATAAATGTGCCGGATTGTGGTACATTCTATGAGCAAGACATGATCTATGATTAAAGGTGTTTCAGTTTGTGTATGAGACGTGTAATGAATCCTTTTCCAGCCAAGAAAAAAAAAGTGTGTATAGATATGTATAGTATCATATCAACATGATTGATAAATTTACATTTTATGGAGTAAAATGACAGGCACAATTTATATATGATCCAGATAATCCTTACAATTTATATATGATCCAGATAATCCTTACTCAAAAAGTGATGAGGAAAATATCTGGTTAGTTTGAAGAACTTGCACGGAAAAAAAAAAAAAAAAAACATAAACATGCATGCATACGCGATTAAAAGGCCAGGGAAAAAAAAAAAAAGAAAAGAGTGATGACTAAAAGAATGCCTGCGAAAAAGAAGAGATAAGTAAATAAAGAAATTAATACGCACCATCAAGATCTGCTATCGATTCTCATTTATATATTGTAGTGCACGAACCTCGTACTAGATATCTATGAGATTAAATGAAAAAAAAAAAAAAAGAGTAACAATTATAAAGGGCCTGCAACATATCAATTATTATATTAAAATGTTCTCTCTGGCATTCAATAAATATTATAAATTCTAGTTGAACTTACAGGCGTTTCAGAGAAAATATTAGTCAACTTTTTTAAAATAAAGTGGGTCACACGTGAAAACAAATTGCCAGGCAACGAAATATGGATGAGGCTTCACTCTTTCCACTGAACTTCAAATATGACGCATGCATGTCTATGATAACAAAAGAAACCCTCGTTATTAGAGCCAATTCACAGCGAAATCAAAGCTAGTTAATTTCGCTGATTTGAGTTTAAAATTTGAGTTTTACTGTAGTAAAAAGCTATCCGAAACAGTCACATCTAACTTTTTTACTACAGTAAAAAGTTCTCACACAACATCACATCGCAACTCGAATTTGCGAACTGAACAGGAATTCAATTTTTATATGACCTACGGATATTGCCAAAAAAAAAGGGTAGAGAAAATTCTTATTTATTATTATTATTATGAATGAATCACCGCAAATATTATGTTAGTGTTGTACTAATCTGTCTTAAAGTATTTCTTTAATGAATGGTAATTAAAGATTGCAAATGCAATTTAATTAGTTTGTTATTTGAGTTCAGATTTTGATTTGAGTTAAGTTATATTTAAGTATAGTTTGAGTTGAGAATCTAATTTGAGTGTGTTTGGATGTGCACATTTTGAGTTATGGTTTGAATTGAGAATCTATTTGAGTTTATGTTTGGGTAGGTCAAAACTTGAATTTATAATTGGATAGTATTTTAATAAAAACTCAATGGTGATGAAAAATTTTAATAGGGTATATATGAGTGAGGTTTTATTCCTCTATTCGTTGTGAACGCATAAAAAAACATCTCAATCGGAATTAAAATGAAAAAGTTATGCCGTTTTTAAGAATAGAAAAAAATAATATTCATTAACTTGATTTAAAACTCAAATTTTATAAAAGAACATGAAATTAAATAAAATTATAACTTAAGTTTAAACTTTTTTTCAATTTGGGTGTAAATGAACAAGATTTAAAATAGAATAAAAATAAAATTACAAAAAAAAATTGGAGTCAACTCAATAGAACAATTCAAAACAACACGAAAACGTAACATAAATCAAACTGTTTATAATTATATTTTTCTTTATGTGACTATTCTGTTTTTGTTTTTTAACTATATAGTTTAAATGTTGATGAATAACAATACTGTGATTTAATAATTAACTGTCAAAGTTGTTTATATGAGAAATGTTATTATGACTTTTTTTGTTATTTTTTTATTACTCTCTATATTTACTATTTAATATGTATATTCTATTATCTCATTTTTTATTAAAATAATAATATATCATGTTAAAGAGAATTCACATATTAAATAATAAATTTAAAAAATAACAAAAAGGGTGTTAAAAAGAGGAATGCTAAAGACAAAATGAGTGATAAAAACAGTGTGGTTAGGTGATCCATCACCTTCAAATATCACAACAATGTTATCGAACGGTCACGTTCCGAGGCACTAATCAACGACACAGATGATATAGTACAACTGACGATGTATAAATATCTATCCACAATTCTACATGACCAATCGAATTGTGGTACTCTACTACCTAGCTAGCTAACATGATAGCTAGACGTAGGGCGGTCCATGGTTTGTCCACGAAGTGTTTTAAGCATGTTTAAAACTCGTCTTAAAATAATTTTATTTTTTATATGAAAATAAAAATAAAAATATTTTCAATCTCAGATAGAAATTATTTTTAAAAATTTATTTGATAATTTTATCATGAAATTATTTTTAGTGTAACAAAATCTATTAATGTCTCTCTTTCTCTCTCTTTACTCGAGAGAGAAGAAAACGAAAATAAAAAATGAAAAACGACTAAAAGCCGTTTTTTATTTCTCTTTTATTTTACACTAAATCAAAAAATCATTTTAATTTCTGTTTTTTGTCTTGATTGCGTCAAACGCCATCTTGAAAACGTTTTCATTTTTTCTCTCTCAAAAAACGTGAAAAATAAAAACAGAATCAATGCTAAACACGGCCTTTGTTTTGTGTTTGACTTTTTAATGAATGCTTTTCATATATATATATATATATATATACATACTTATATATTTATACATGCATGTATATATCTCATATCAACATGATTGGCAAATTTATTATTTATAAGATCTCAAGTATAAGAAGGTAATAGTTTTTTAAGAGAAAAGCCAGAGCTGAAGGGTTAGCGAAAGACAATCAGAATTCTAAGTATATATTAAACTCTGGATTTTCTCTAAAGAAAAAACTTTGAATCCTGACAGTTAGAATTGTAAATTCTTGTAATTTTTCGTCTCAGAACTACATGGCCATGTAGTTTATGAGACGAAAATTTCTGTTCTCTCTGATTTGAAAATCGGGCATTCTTTGGTGAAAAATACTGACTGAATTAAAGAAACGTCATTGATTACTATAAATGTTTTCCGTTGTTGATTATATATAAATTATTGCAGTGTATTTATGTCTATAAATATATATATATATATATCTGTTTTTTCAGTAAAAATTTAAAAAGATTCTATCTATTCCAACCTACGAACTAAACGAAACAATATTCACAAAGTTCTCAGTTACGATCAAAGGGTCGAGCCTTGTAAAGATTCTTTGGCTGCATTAATCGTGGTGTTCGGCAATGCGACCTCTCAATTTATTGCCTTTTTTTTTTTTTTGGGGGGTTTATATATTGTAGAGGACTTCCTTAATAGACTAATCACTTCTCATATTTATGACTATTTGGTAGGCCAAAAAGTCATATTTTTGTAATTTTTATTTTTATTTTTTTACTGAGCTCCTTTCCTTTATGATATGAAATAATCTTCCTGCAAAACGGTAAGCCATATAGGCAAACTACAAACGACACAAAGTGTAACGTTATAATTACTAATAAATATATCAGCAGGCAAGTACACAAAAACAAAGGCCGGAGACTATCAACAACGCCTGCATCAGTGCTGGAACTTTAGACGGACCCGCGACCAACGAAAAGTCTGAATTTTTACCCGATTACCGAACCTGAACTGTCCGAATTTCACCTTGGACGGGCTTCGGGCAGGAGGTGGCTGCCCGTGCCCGGTCGGGCTGCCCGATGCCCGACCGGCTGCCTGAATTTTCAACCTTTTTTATATTGTATTTGTATAATTGTAATGTGTATATATATATATATTATATATATTACAATTTGAAATTTGAAAATGAACATACGAACTATATAAAAAAATTATTTCTTCATTGATTTTTAAATTTGTAATTCATGATTGTCTCGTTAAAAACCTTACCAAGAAAAACCCAATTGGGATAAAAACTTGGTAAGGAAAAAAGAGTACAATAATCGTGAGACGAATTACAAATTTGACGAACTTACAAAGTCTATACAAGATTACAATAACACTATACAAATTAGAAATTACAAAATAAATAAATATTTACAAATTACACTAGTAAAATTTAATTTGAAGCAGAAGGATCGTCTTGAAAAGTTAATCTATTAAACTCATCGATCCATTCTTGGCTTGCCGGTGAGATTGTATCGTGTAAGCGTTGGTCGGAACGATCTCAATCCTTGATGCACACCAAAGCTTCAACAATATCATGTTGCAATGCGTTTCTCCATTCTTCAAGTATTCGGCCGGTTGTACTGAATGCTTGTTCGGCTGCAACAGTGGAGACCGGGATTGAGAAAATATCCATTGCCAGTCGTGTTAGGATTAGCCAAGTTAATGCCCGTGCCCTCCACCACTGAGCCAATCAAACATTTCACTATTGTCTACAACTAAGCCCTCACTCAGGTACGCCATTAACTCGTTGAATCCGTCGCTGTTGCCGCCACCTCTTGACGAAGATCCACTCCCAGATTCTTCTTGACCTTGAGTCGTCGTCTTCTTCTTTCTTAGACAGTCCGAAAACATTGAAAAATGAATGTGGATTGTCATCTCGTTGTTGCGGTTGTTCAACACGAGGTGTGTTTCTAAACCTACTTTCGTAAGAGATATAGAGAGAAAATATTTTTTCCTTTATAATAGGAAATTGGTCAGTAGAGTCGATAGCTAGAAATTCACCTAAGTTATCTAATCCACTTTCTAAACCTTCTAATTTTAATCTAGGATCGAAAATAACACCGAAACCATACAACATGGGTAATTTAGACCAATATTTCTTAAACTTCTTTTCCATAAAGGCGATAGGAACTCCTAAAACCTCGCGTGACCTAAATTCACTAAATAAAATAGACATTCTTAAAAGTTCTCCTAACACTAATGGTGACGTTGGGTAATAAGTTCTACTAAGCTTTAAGGTACATTCGTGAAATCTACCTAAAAAGTTATACAAGAGTTCGGCAACTTGCCAATCAGTTTCATCTATAAATCCTGGTCCTAATTTTGCACTAACATAATTTGTTACAGCATCTTTATTGGGGATGCATTGTTCAAGCATTATATAAGTGGAGTTCCATCTTATGGGCATATCTAAGGCTAATGCTCTAGGATTTTGATTACATGCTTGTAAAAATCTAAACCAATCTTGTATTCTTTGATTACTACCTTGAATCCAAGCAATGTTATCTCTAATTCTTTTAATATGACCTGACATTGATTTTAAACCGGATTTTACTATTAAATTAATTATATGACATGTATAACGTTGGTGAAATATATCATTATTACCGAATACACTTAAATCATTTCAAAAAGTTCTATTGCTTTAGTATTTGCAGTTGCATTATCTAATGTTATGGCTATTATTCTATCTCTTAAACTATATTCATCAATAACAGATAAAATTGTGTTATATATTAAATTGGCAATATGTGATCCTATAACACATTTGAAACCTAAGATTCTCTTATCCAAATCAAAACCTTTATGTCCGGTTATAGCTAAATAATCCTTGTTGGCAACGACGGATCAAATATCCGTTGTTAACGCAACGCAACCACTAGTAGAGTGTAGAAGGTTGATTAATGCTTCGTTTTCTTATTTATATAATTTTAATGCATCTTTCCTAAGAGTAGTTCTAGAAAAAAATTGTGCATTAGGATTATGTACAATTTTAATATAACGCTGCCAATTTCTTTGTTCAGTAAAACTTAGTGGTTGATCTAATGTGGCTATTAATCGTGTCATTTTCATATGATCAACTTGCGGATCGTATTTCCACGTGCTTAGACCGCCAGTTTGGTGGTCAAACGATAATTGCGTTTGGCGGAGATCAGCTCCGCCTCCTTGCTTTTAAACACACTTTTCAGAGTGTCTTCTTAACTGTGTAGTGCCATGAATAGTGTTACCTTGTAATTTCTCACCACAATATTTACATTGAGCTATGTATTTAATGTTACCGTTATTGTCGACCTCCTCGAATGTGTTGAAGTGCTCCCAAATTGCTAAGGTGTGATTGCATTTCTTCTTAGAACTTGCAACACTTGCACTAGCACTACTGCTTGCCTCTCCTCCACGCCTACCAGTGCCACCACCATTACATCCCCGACCTCTAGTACGTCCACCAGGGGTCGGATTTGTAATTTCCTCAGCAACTCTTTCCGTAGTTTGCGATTCCTGCGTTTGAAAAATATTAAGAAATTGCCATTCTTCGATGTTGAATTGGGCATTAATGGGAATATCACCACCATAACCAGAAGAAGCCATTATGAAAAATAAGAGATATTTAGAGCGCTTTGAGAGAGATTAAGAGAGATCGAGATAGATTTAAGCGACATTAAGAGAGATTTGAGAGAGATTTGAGAGAGACTTGAGAGAGATTAAGAGAGATTAAAAGAAATTGAGAGAGAATGAGAGTTTTTGGGTGAGAAAAATGGTTGGGGGGAGGGGGTTAGTTATAGGAAAAATTTTTGGCGTGAAAAAAAAATTTTTCCCCCAAAAATTCGGGCACTCGGGTCGGGCAACAGTCAAAAATATAGCCGTTGGGTTCAAATTTTTGGGCAAAAATCAGGCGGCGGTCGGGTTCGGGCAAAAATATCCGTTGGGTTCAAAATTCGGGAGAATTTCGGGTTAACGGTAAAAAAAATTCATACATTTTCGGGCAAGGGGCAAATTTCAGGCTAACGGTAAAAAAAATTCAAACAAATTCGGGTTACGCCAGAAAATTTTTAAAAAAATCCGGCGGACGACAAGGGACGACTTCTCATGGCGGCGAGCAGCTAGGGAATGAATTTTTTCGGGCTGCCCGAGCCCGTGCCTGACAAAATACGTCGGACGGGCGGCGAATGGCACCTGCCCACCGTGCCTGAAAATTTTCGGGCACCGGGCATGCCCGCCGCCCGAACTTACACCACTAGCCTGCATCATCTTCCAAGTACATGTTTATGTTTTCCACAAGAAGATAAGATCTTGAAGAGGAAAATGCTCTTTCAATGAATTATTGAATTTTATTTTCTTTGGATTTCTTGTTATTTTCCTTTTGGCCATATTTGGTAGCATGTATTGTATTGTGTTGTATTATCATAATACAATACAATGTTTGATGTCATGATATATTATATAATAATTTTAGTGTTAAAATGTAATTTTTGAAAATTTTTAGGGTCAAAATATAATTTTTTAAAAAATAAAAAATTTGCATTCCGCCTCTTAAATTTTTCAATAATTATACGTTTCGGCATGACCTTATATTGGCCCGACCCCGATCTCTAGTCTTGCCCAAGGCCGAAAAAAATTATTGATTCATTATAAAATAATACAATACAATATGCTAAAAATAAGTCGTATTTAATAACACGACATAGACCGTATTAATTTACCAACCGTATTACATTATACAATATAATGGTCACATTAAACATTGTATTATTGTATTATTATACAATATGGTACTCTAATATCATTAAATAAATATCCTTTTATGTATCAGCTGTATGGCTAATTATTATGGCACCTTTGGATTTTTACTTTACTTTATATATTTGTTTTTATTACTATATAATAAACCAACCAGGCCAATAGGATAAGTGTTTGAATCTGGTGCCAAGATACTAATTATAATTTCACCATTATGTTTGAGGCTAGCTATTAGTTTATAATTAATTAAAAAAAGAAAAGAAATAAACAAGATTATATTTCTTAGAGAGTCATATAATGAATTAACTATTGCATTTTGTAATTGCCAAAAATAAACTAATTTCACCGTGATGTTTGAGGCTGGCTATTAGTTTATAATCAATTAAAAAAAGTAAAGAAGTAAACAAGATTATATTTCTTAGAGATTCATATAATGAATTAACTATTGCATTTTGTAATTACCAAAAAGAAACTAATATATATGAATTTACTTGTATTCAGCTGATGGCCGTTTCATGAACTCATAGATTACAATATCATTATTATATACGGCTTGCTATTCTTAGTATCAACTGAGCTATGACACAAGCCAAAAAGAAGGAAAGAACTTGAAGAAGTGTCAAGAATTTAACGTGGGTTTGGTTGTGGAGAATGGTAATAGTAATGGAAATAAAAATGGTAATAGTAATAGAATAAAAAAGAAATTTAATTCATTTATTTAACTGTAATTTTAAAAATACTATAGAATGAAACGTGAATATTTTCATGTTAATAAAATTACTCTTATGTTATATATAACACTAATATTTTATATATCAATATAATTAATATAATATATAAAATGTAATATAATATAATAAAATTATTATTATATAATATATTATATAATTATGATATAGAATATAATAATATTATTAAAATAGTTAATATAATTATAATATTATAAATTATATTATAAGATTATATCATATAAAAAATAATATTTTAGATATAATATAATTAAAAATTACAACTATACTATATTATATATAATAATAATATAATGTATTATTATTATATTTAATATAATACAGATGCTTGCTATTCTTAGTATTAACTGAGCTATGACACAAGCCAAAGAGAAGCATTAATAAGCTGGCGCTTCCTTCGAGTACTACTTGCATGCATTTGCCACCTGCTTCACAAGTGTAAGAATTTAACATCGTTTGTTGCAGTGGAGAATGGTAATAGTAGTGGAATAAAAAAGAAAGGTAATTTATTTATTTAGTTGTAATTTTAAAAATATTATAGAATGAAACATAAATATTTTCATCTTAATTAAATTACCTTTATGTTATATATAACACTAATATTTTATATATCAATATAATTAATATAATATATCAAATGTAATATAATATAACAAAATTATTATTATATAATATATTACATAATTATAATATATAATATAATACTATTAAAATGTTAATATAATTATAATATTATGAAATATATTAGAAGATTATATAATAAATAATAATATTACAATTATAATATAATTAAAAATTACAACTATATT
>NW_010366170.1:314626-315138 GCF_000414095.1 Morus notabilis
ATATATTATAATTAATAGTTGTCATAACATGTGTAATATATTATAATAGATAATAATATTAGAATTATAAGATTATAATAATATTTAATTATATAAATTATAATATTTTTATTAATATAATAAACATAATTATATTAATACAATATAATATAATTAGTAAGATCGTATTATATAGTAAAATAATAATATTGGTATTATTAATAGAATCACGATATTATTTGTTATAATGTTACAACTGTATTATATTATATCATATCATCGTACGATTATATTATATTATATGATATAATATCATATTATATTATATTTTAATATTATTATATATTATATTATAAGATATAATGAATCACGATATTATTTGTTATAATGTTACAACTGTATTATATTATATCATATCATCGTACGATTATATTATATTATATGATATAATATCATATTATATTATATTTTAATATTATTATATATTATATTATAAGATATAATTATAGAATATTAAATAAATAAATTATAAA